>NW_007011862.1:136996-304631 GCF_000164805.1 Carlito syrichta
TGGCCACTCCCGGCCACCGCAGCCTCGACTTGCTGGGCTCCGGCGATCCTTCTGCCTCCACCTTCCGAGTAGCCGGAATTACAGGCACGCGCTCCCATGCCTGGCTGATTTTTTGATTTTTATTGTAGAGATGAGGTCTCGCTGCCCAGGCGGGTCTCGAACCCGCGGGCTCAGGCAATTCACTCACCTCAGCCTCCCAAAGCGCGGGATTACAGGCTGAGCCACCGAGCCTGGCTGAAGAAACTCTTATGCCTACTTGTTTAACAAATGCCTGTGTGTGGGGTAAAATCTGGTTTAAAACTTGCTTCGGTGAGAACCAGTGATGTTGTGGGAATAACAGAATCTCTGCTCCTTCACCGCCCGCCATTCTCTACAAAAGAAATAGCCGAAGAGCTGTTCGAGACCAGACTGGCTTAGATCAGTTTTCAGTGGTGTTGTCTAGGTTTCAGGGGCTGCATGGATCATCACAGTACAGAGACAGAAAACTCATGACATGGAACTTTTTGTCATTTTTGTGCAAAAACTTCTTGCATCAGCTGGTTAAAGTACAGGCAGCAACTTATGCTATCAGAAAACAACATGATAGTCAGAAGTTAATATTCTTTTACTTATTTTGCCAAAAACGAGAATTTGCCATCCTGTCACTTGACTGCACGCACACCATCTCTGTGTCTGATGACCCTGGAAGCAGTAGTTCGGATGTACTTTCGAACAGAGCACGTGATTGTTTGGTAGGATCTGGTCATGAATTGGGCAATCCTCTGAAAACTCAGCCCTAGAGCGAGATCTGATTTAGAACCTTGAGCACAGAGGCCGATCACTGCCCTGTCACAGTGACTAGGCGATGATCCGGCAGGGACCCTGGAGGATGGGGCCTCTCGGGCATCTTTCCAGATTTGGAGTCAGCTGCATTTTGCCCCGTCTCTCTTATGACCGTGCTTTTTCTTTTGATTCGCAGTCAGAGTGTGGACATATTTTCCAAGTGAACACAGACTCAGTTTGCAATGAAATGGCAGAGACTCCTTCATGGCCAAGTACAGCCTGGGGACTCGTAGGGGCCTGTCTTGGGCTAGACTGGAAAGAAAAATGGTTATGGTTGCAGGCCTTGAAGCAACATTCTGTTGACACAAAGCTTTTAATCTCATGGTGAACACTGGAAATCCTTCTTCCTGCAAACCCACAGGGATTGTCCTACCAGTTGGTCTGGTTGTTGATGTCTTCTTAAGTGCAGCTTGTCTTTTTAAATTGTTTACTCTGGTGGACGAGAGTACAGGGAGGCTGTGTGACGCAGACCTACTTTTACACAGGTTTGCTTAGGGAACGCAAACAAAATTGGAGGGTTTGTTTGTTTTTCCAGTTGGGATCTCACTCTGTTGCCCAGGCTTGAGTGCAGTGGCACGTTCACAGGTCAGTGCAACCTCTACCTACTGGGTTCAGACGATCCTTCTACCGCAGCTTCCCAGGTAGCTGGGACTATAGGCGTGCGCCACCACACCTGGCTAATTTTTTTATAGAGAGGAAGTAAGTCTTGCTATGGTACCCGGGCTGGACTCACACACCGGGGTTCAAGCGATCCTCCCGCCTCGGCCTCCCAAAGTGCTGGGATTACAGGCATGAATCGCTGCACCCAGCTGGAATTAGAGTATCTTCTAAAGTGGTCATCCAATGTCTTTTGTCCAAAGACATAATTACCTAATTATATCCAAAGACATAATTACCTAATGTCTGTCTTTTTCTCTAAAAGGGTCATCACGGCCTTTATAGTGGTGACAGTGCAGTGGGCCAGGGGCCTGCTGCAGTCTGCCTGGCGTTAGGAAATGCTCACTGTGACCCACAACACCCTCTGTCTTGCTGAGAACACACCCACCCTGTGCTCGACGGACTGTGCCCACACGTAAAGGAAGACACCCGTAAGCACTGTCCATCTCTCCTCTCAGGTGAGCGTCGCTGCCTTACACTGATTGCCTGTGGTGCGGGAAGCTTCACACTTGAACGGCCTGGGTAAACTAAACAAGAGGAAAACAGAACCACAAGACTAAAGAAACAACTTAACTTTCTTAGTTTCTTCAGTTTGGAGTTATTGTGCCAGTTGGAGACACTTCTAGCCATTCAGCGTGAAGCAACGTGCTGAGTTTCACAGCTGGATCCGTGCATTGTCTCTTTAATCAGCTTCTGTGGATTTTAAATGGCCACATTCCAACCTTGTGTTCCTGTGTTCATTTCAGGGCATCAGCACCGGCGTTTCCCTTCCAGTGTGTATCCACAGCTAAAAAGTTCCTAAGAGGTTAGACTTCTCACACAAGGGTCACACGAAGAGAAAAGAGAGAGCTTTATTTTAGATAAAGACCATGCATTATCATAAGAAGGACTTGTCACATACCGCAGTCCGCGTTTTTAATAGCAGCAGTAAATGCGGTAGTAAGTCAATGTCAAGCACATAATTCAGTGCTGGTAATTATATACCCACAAGCCTCATGCAGACGAGGCTCATATTTTCAGTTCAAGCATACACACACGTATTGCTAAATGACTGCGGGTTTTCAGATATTTCACCAGAAAAGTATTTTTTATTCCAGTGCGGTTTAGGGTGTCAAGTCAAAAGGCTTTCTTGTTCAAGGGAAACCTTCATCAATAGATTTTACGGGCAAGTCACAAGGCCGGATGTATTTACAACTCGGAACTGTGACTGAGTTAAAGATCCTGTCACAATCACATACGTGAAAAAACACAATTGTACAATCTTTATAGCTTTCATAAAAGTGCTTTTTTCCTTAATATTGCAACTAGTATGCTTTTTTTTTTTAATTTGAAAAGCTATAGGAGAACACAAGGGAAAAATAAAGTAATGAATGTTTCTGACTGGTCATTTGCATCTTTGTGGGAGTCAAGACATAAAAAAGAGAGGATAGAAAACATATAATGTTCTTGTTTTTAAACCTTTTATTTTGAAATGCTTTTGAACTTACAGAAAAGTTGAAAGAACAGAATAAAGAAATCTTGTTTAGCCTTCACTCTAATTCCCCAGCTGTTGACATTTTAGCATACTTGCTTTTTCTTTTTGTCTATCTATCTATCTATCTATCTATCTATCTATCTATCTATCTATCTATCTATCTATCTATCTACCTATCTTTCTATCTATCATCTATATCTATCATATCTATCATCTATCTTTCTGCTGTTTATCATCTGTCATCTATCCTCTGTCATTTATCTATCAACTATCACCTATAATTATCTATCATATCTGTCATCTATTTATCTTTCTGTCTATCCATCATCTATTCATCATCTATCTTCCATCTATCATTTATCTATCTATCTATCTATCTATCTATCTATCTATCTATCTATCTATCTATTTATCTATTTATCTATCTATCTTCTGCTCATTCATAATGTATACATATTAAAATCAGAAAATTATCATTGATACAAAATTACCCTATGGCTCATAAACCTGATGCAAATTGCAGGGATTGTTCCAATAATCTCCATTATAGCAATAGACAAAAAAATAAATAAATTAAAAAAAAAAGGAGAAAAGCACAGAAAACAGCAAAAACAAATACAAACTTCCCCTCTTTCCTTTCTGGTCCAGGAACCAGGATCAAGAGTTTCATTTAACAGCCACCTACCTGCATTCTCTTTAAATCTGGAGCAGTTCTCAGCCTTTCTTTGCTTCTTGACATAGATATTTTAGAATTGTATGAGATAATTATTTTTCAAAAGGCCTCCTAGTTGGCCTTTTCCTGTTTCCTCAGAATATGCCTTTATTTCTGGCAAAAATATTATAGAAGTAGCACTGCTTTCTTCACAGGACTCTCATTTCATGGCACGTAACTTCATTTATGCCATCACTCGTTATGTTAACTTAGTGTATACCTGGTTTTCCTACTCTGTAGTTAATTAATCAGTATTTGCACTTATGCATAAATAATTAACATGCATTTTGTGGAAAATACTTTGAGCCGGAGTGAGTATTCTGTTCCTTCTACAACTTTTATTCACTAACTTTTAGAATCTTTTAGTTGTGAAATCTCAGCACCTAGAGTTTTACATGCTGATTTTTGTCTGAGTCAATTATTATAAGATGATAGCCAAATGGTATTTTCTGATTCTCTCATTCCTTCTATAATTAGTAGCCAAAATTTATGGAAAGTAGTGCTTTGCCTCTCTCAGTCTCCTTGTTTCCCCCATTCCCTATCCTTCCCTTCCTTCCATCCCTCAGTATGAACTGCAGATTCCTACTTTACTACCTTGATTGTTATCTGATTATTGATTATTTTTGAGTTGAAGTCTCACTCTGTCACTTAGGCTGGAGTGCAGTGGCGTGATCACAGCTCACTGCAGCCTTGACTTCTTGGGCTCAGTAGATCCATCTGCCTCAGCCTCCTGTGAAGCTGGCACTGCAGGTGTGCACCATCATGCCCAGTTAATTTTTTTTTTTGCAGAGATGAGTCCTTGCTCTGTTGCCCAAGCTGGTCTCAAACTACTGGGTTCAAGCAATCCTACTGCCTCTTCCTCCCAAAATGCTGGGATCACAGGTGTGAGCCACTCTGCTGACCATGTGCAACTTTTTTCTAAGGACAAAAGTTTGCAATTCTCTTGGACAAATGCTTAGGAGTGCTATTTCTATTCATATGGTAAGTGTATGTTTAATTTTGTAAGAAACGATTAAACTGTCTTTTCAAAGTGTTTGTATCATTTTTGCATTCATACCAGTGAAGTATGAGAATTGTAGTTTCTCTTCATTTTTGCTAGTACCTGATAATTTAAAAAAAATCATTGCATTATGGTTTTAATTTGGAATTTTCTAATTATTAATGACATAGATCACCTTTTCTTTGGTGAGATATCTTAAAATTTTCTTTATTGAGTCCTGTTTTTTCCTATTATTGAGTTGTGAGAATTGGAAAAAAAATCCTGGATACGAGACCTTCTCAGGCATGTGTTTTGTAAATGTTTTTTCATAGTCTATGGTTTGTATTTTCATTTTCTTAGCATTCTCTTTGGAAGAGCAAGTGCTTTCAATTTTGATGAAGTCCAATTTATTGATTTTCTTCTAGTGTTCTAAAAAACTTTGGTTAAATCAAAGATTGCAAAGATTTTCTCCAAAGTTACCTTTTATTACTAGTTTTACTTGAGAGGTTTTATAACATGATTATTGAATTTTGTGAAAAATTTTTTTGGTGTCAGTTTGTATTACATGATTTTACTTCTTTAGTCTATTGACATGGCAGATAACATGGATTGATTTTCAAATGCTAAGTCAGTCTTGCATATCCAGAATAAATCTCATTAGGTCATAGTGTAAAGAGAAAAAAAAATGTTTTTCTTTATTGTTTTTTTTTAGGGTTGACATTGAGGTCGTTATAAATGGTGCAAGAGATAGATCAAGGTCAAGGTTTTTCTCTTTCTTTATTTGCATTTGATATCCAATTATTCCAGCACCTTTGTCAATTAACTACCATCTCTCCCTTGAATTTCTTGGAACATTAAAAAAATTGACCATATTTGGGTGGACCTGTTTCTGGACTCTCTATTGTAGTTAATTGATATATCTATTTATTTGGAAAAACCACATTGTTATTAATATTGTAGCTTTATAATGAGTCTTGAAATGAGAAAATATTAGTTTCTCATTAATAGTATGCATGAGTCTTTCAATCCTGCTCTCATTAAAGTTTTATAGTTTTTGACCTATACATTTTGCACATATTATACTATATTTATATCTAGGTATTTCATGTTTTATGTTGTCATTGTAAATGATACTTTTAAAAATTATTATTTCACATGGTTCATCGCTAGCAAGTAGATATATAGTTTTTATTTATATGCTTTGCATTTGTGTTTTTTGCAAACTTTGTGAAATTCCACTAATAGACAATCATGTTTCCTAAGAGTGGAGACAAGTTTATTTATTTCATCATGTATGTTTGGATTTATTTTTCATTCTATTTTTATGGCTAGGGCCTATAGTATGATGTTGATTAGGGCTGGTGAGTGAGGACATTCTTGTCTTATTTAAGTTTTCCCCATTAAGTATAACTTTAGCTCAGGTAGATGCTCTTCATCAAGTTGAGCGTGTTCTCTCTTATTCTTAGTTTTCTTAGAGTTTTTATTATCCACGGATTATGTATTCTATAAAAATGATTATTTTCTACCTCTATTTAGATCATAATTTGTTTTTTCTTTAGTTTGTTTATATGATGAATGATATTGTTTGATTTTCTTTTAAAAATTTTTTTATTTTAAATTTGTAGAGTACAGTTCAGGGTTGCCTATACAAATGTTCATTATGCAGGTACCCTTGTTGATGAGGTATGTTCACCCTCTCCTGGCAGTTTCCCACTACTGCCAATCCCTGATTTTTTTTTTTCACATGTTGAACCAACCTTGCATTTCCAGCATAAACTCCATTTGGTCAGGATGCATTCTCATCTTTATATGTTGCTGAATTTCATTTAATGATACCTTGTTGTGATTGTTTTGTTTCCAGTGATTATGAAACCTAGTGGTCTATACTTTCATTGTAATATCTTTGTCTGACTTTGGTCAGGGTGATACTACCTTTTCAAATGACTGGGAAAGTCTTACCTTTTATTTTCTGGAAATATCTATGCAGAATTGGTATTATGTCTTCCTTAAGTGTCTGATAGAATTTACTAGTAAAACCATCTAGCCTAGAGCATATGATACCCATTACTTGTGAACCACATAACAAAGGAGTTCAGAGAAACTCTCGTCTTCTTTGACCTTCCAACATGCCCCTTGAAGGGTTATTGTTTATTTACCCTTGTGCTCGACTCTTCTAGAGTCTGAGCTACTATTTATGTCACTATTTCCCAGACTGTCTTTTAGCTATTTTCATTGATTCCGCCTGTCAGCTAGGTCCAATCTGGTTATAACTTTTGTTTAGATACTTCTATTTAGTATTGTTTAATTCCAGGGTGCTCTACCAATTTGTGAGATTAAATGAATTGTTCTTAATGACAAAACTAATCACAGTGGGGGTATGATAAATGTTGAACTTCCAGTTCTCTGTTATAACTTGCCGCCTTCTGACCTCAGGCTACCTAATAGGAGTTAAGCATTTGCTCTCGTTTTGCTTGTATTGAAAAGTCTAGATTTTTGAAGCGATTTTAAGTATTTAATTTTTAATAAGCAGGTTTTTAAGAGAATCTTTCTGTGTGTATATTACTTCATGTCACCAATTTTCCAAGGAAACTAAACTCTTAGAATAGATAATTAGGTGAATTGTGTTTACTTGGACAAGGTTGAAGGACTTGAATATTTGAAAGATTTAAAAGGCCCTTTGTGAAGAATCCGTATTTTGTTCTGGAGATCCATGATTCAGGGACAAGAAATGTAACTGTATGATATGGTAAATCAGGGCTCAGTCTCACTAAATGGATACAAATACTTGCTTCCTTCCTCACACTGTTAGGATAAACTGAAAAGTGCAACTTACTTAGTCTCCGTCTGAGATTTGGCTTTGAAAAAATCGCTTACTTAGTGTTGGAATGCATGGCCCTGCTCTTACACTTGGTGTTTTTCCTTCAATGTTAGCAAAGAAGAATTATCTACTCTTTATTTTATGGCTTGCTCTGAACATGTTATTTTTTCTTTCTATTCTCTAACTAAGAGTGAGGTAGGTGATGGTTGAATATATAACAAAGATGTGAAAATTATCTCAAGTAAAAAAATGCAGTGATTCTTGATCCAGAAACTCAACAAAGCCCCTGGTTTGAAAACTGTGAACAAATCTCTTTTAACAGCATAAACTTTCATGTAATCCTTGACAGCACTGGTAAATTGGCAGTAAGTAATCTTGGGAAAAACGAATAAAGAAAAAATAGCTGCTTCTAGTGAAACAAAGCCTTAGGATGTGAATTTGGGATCATTGTCCTTGCCTTAATCACTAACCCGTCAAGGTGACAACCTGACCACGCCTTTCGCAAGGTCTTGACTGTAAACTAAATGGTGATAATGTTACTTTCAGTTTAACAAATTGTTCTAACCAGTGTAAAGTATCATTATGACAATCAAGTTTTATTATAAGTAAGTCCACGACTGTGGATAAAGGAGGAAAATGGCCATATGAATAAATTTCAGTAATTTCTGGTGAAACTCTCACTCCTTGGGCTCATTTGCATAGCGAGAGGGCTAGAGAATTAGGACGGGTGGTGGATTTCCATGGGGTTCGACCCTCTGTGTCTTCCCTCGAGGAAGGCTCCTTCATCTTTGGCTGTCTTATGATTTGCATAGTGTTGGGTAACCAGATTTGCATTATAGATGTGCTTGTTTTAACTGTGTCCTGAGCCAAAAACTAAATGATGGCTTAGGGAGAAGACTCAAGAGAAGGGAATTTTGCCAAAAAAAAAAAAAAAAAAAAAAAGAGAGAGACTCTGCTTTGACAGCAACAGATCATACAAAAATATGAGATCAGTCTTGAGCATCAAAAATAAAGAAAAGAAAACGGTGTTGCCGAGGGTGTTTCCACCTGTGTGACTTTGGTCACATCTCTTAAACTCTTTGTTTCCTTTTCCTCATGTGTATTCTGAAGTGTTGAACTTCCTGATTGCTATAGTCTCCCGTGATCTGAACATGCGGCGATTCTGGGCTAAGAGCAGAGAGCTTTAAGAGACCTTGGGGGTTTGAGATAGGAGACATAGGCATGGGATTTAGTACAAAGACTAAGACTGGATACCAGAAAGGAAACGTGTTGTGCAGGAAAGACCTGGATTTGTGGCTGTTTTTGCTGGTCCGTAAGGGAGGAAAGACTTAAACGGTATGCATTTTCTTTATTCAATCCACAATACAAATGTCTTAAAAATGCAATCATGTTTGGGAGATTTATATTTTGGTGAAGTGAGATCAGATAAGTACATGTGTATGACTGCAGATAAAATGTGACAGGGAAAAATTATTAAAGGTCAAGTCATCTTCCCCGTATATTATAAGAAGGGTAGTACTGGGAGAGGACTCCAACTATATTTTAGGAAGAAAAAAAAAAACACCATGAAGCCACATTCCTGGACTCAGTGTGTATAAATGTAGTATAGAAAGGCAGTTTTTTGGTATACTTGACAGTGTTATGGAGTCCTAGCTGGATCGACACGAATGCAGACAAGTCTGAGCCTCTCTGGGAACGTGGTGGAATTCTCCTGCCAGGGGCTTGTTTGCAAGAAAAATTTAGGATTCTTTTTGGAAAGAAGACCCCATCCTAAGGGAAGGAAATGTCAGCCAAATGAGTTCCCCCAGCCATAACCTCAATCAGCAGAGGCGTGGAGTTCTTTGACGTTTGTCTAGGTACCTGTTTCAGAGATATGTTCCTGGAAGCAGAATAAAAATGGGAAACACAGTTTTCACTAAAACCTGTTTGTGATATGAGTGCCCAGTGCAGGCTAGAATGGGCTGCATCACAGGACACGTTACAGCAAAGGGGAGGAGACATACTCTCCCCCAATCAGCCTTAAATAGGGCGTGACTCCTGTGACATGGTGGAGGTGGCCAGTGCGCACAGAAGTGCCCTGGGGGTGTGGAAAGTCCAGTAGGGGCAGGAGGTGTCAGATCAGGTGACTGGCAAGCCGGGCTGCCGGGTGGAAATGATGCTGGCTGGCCGGGATACACTGGACGCAGAGAATCCAAGGCCTCAGACATAAGGACCAACAGAGACATCCAGCTGCAACACTAACAAACCAAAAAGAAACAGGTTGCAAACCGAAATGACAAAGGTTAAAAAAATGGAACATGTGACCAGGCTCGGTGGCTCAGCTTGTCATCCCAGCATTTTGGGAGGCTGAGGCGAGTGGATTGCCTGAGCCTGTGGGTTTGAGACCAGCCTGGGCACCTTGGCAAGACCTCGTCTCTACAATAAATAATAAAAAAAATTAGCCGGGCATGGTAGCTCACACCTGTATCTCTGGCTACTTGGAAGGCTGAGGTGGAAGGATCCCCGCAGCCCAGCAGGTCGAGGCTGCGGTGGCGTGAGTGTGCCACTGCACTACGGCCTGGGTGACAAGAGTGAGACTCTAACTCAAAAAAAGGGGAACATTTATTAATGTATTCACATACAACAAAAGCATGTAGAACTAGCACCAAGAGTAAGAGAGAATACAGTTATTAAGCAATAATGAAACATTCTACGTTGACATTTTATAGTGTGTCAATTGTAAAGACGCGGTCGGGCCTGATGTCAGGGTTAGTAATGAAGACAGTCAGTCAGGCAGCAAAAGATAACGATTATGGTTTCTCTAAGATACGCTTTAAGAAAGAACACTGCACTCAAAGAGAGGAAAAGGCAGCAATTAACAAGAAACTCCTAAGCCCCAGGCACCATGCTAGAAGCCAGAGGCGTATGATATCGTGTAATCCTCTCATCAAACACTCGCCCTAAGCACAGCTACTGCGTATCAAAGCTAGATTTGAACTCAAGTTGTTCCGACGCCAAAGCCAATGGTTCCGTCCTCTTCCCTTGGGAAGTAAGTGTGGACTTAAGCCAAAATCTCAGTCAAAGGCAAAAGATAAAAGTGATCTAACAGTAGGCATCTTCATTCAAGAAAGCAGCACAGCTACATTGTAGAAGAGGAAAAATGACCCTGGCTCTGATGTTCTTATTTCTCAGTTCAGAAAAACTTTTGAGGTTTGTCTAAACAATCTTTTGGCTGCTGTTTTCATTGACGTACGGAAAAGAGGTGAAATAACCAGCCAAACGAAGCCAGGGGTTTTAACCAAATATGTTTCGGGGAAAGAGGGAGAGGATGGGAAGACAGAGGGCAGTAGCATCGACAAACGCCTGTTGCCTGATTTCTCTAGAGATCTGGTTTTGGAGACGACCGGGAAGACCACGGCCCACAAAACCTTAGGGTGGGGCAGGGGGCTGAGAAGTACAAACAGGTGTTTTGTGAGCCTAAGAGGTTCAAATGAGTGCTCGTGAGCTATGAACACCCAGGAGGGGTGAATGGCTGTTTGGTTGAATATATGAAAAAGCTTCTGTGGAGACACATCATGAAGAAATGATGCTTCTGATTACCCGCTGCAAAACATAAAACCTTACATGTCAATGTAATTGATTGGACCACAGTTAGGTAAACATCGACAATTCGATCCCAAAATTCAAATGGAAACGTAAAGAGCGGAAATGAATTAAAAATAGCAGAGAAAGAAAAAAAGTTTCAGGCTTACTCCTCAAGACAATTAATATTGGTGGCATTGGTGTCAGAACAGATGAGTAAACCAGCAGAACAGAAGAGAGAGACCAGAACAGACATACTTGATGCAGGAAAAGCCGTGATGGAGATGGGTGGGAGAGCATAGCAGATTTGTGACATGAGGCCAGGAGAAGTTAGGCCATGGTGCAGGTATTTTTACCGTTACTTTTTGGCAGAAGAGGTCCCAAAGTAAATGTTTATGGAATAATCATCTACTTGCCTCCTGCCTCTGACAGCTGGGACCACTTCACACCCTACCTGCAGGCCCAGTCTCACCTCTGCTTTCTGTACCACTTTTGGCCTTTGCCAGGGAGATTCTGTGAGTCCAGTGGTAGTCAACTAGGGTCGAAGCTTCCTTTAGGTGGACGCAGTCTGGTGCTGTGTCTTGTTTTCCTAAACAAAGCCCTTCAGGGTTACTTGAGAATTCATTAAAGTCCTTGAGAGCGGTCGCAGCGGTGCTGACCCTGAACTTTGGCTGCTGGAGCTGAGTCCCCACTGCCTAACGTGCCTTGTGACATAGAACTCGGCGTCTCTCCCACCCTGGGGTTCTGTCTCCAGCCTGCTGTCCACTCCTCTGGCAGGACAGTCCCCTGCTGCCTGCTCGTCGAAACTGGGCGGTTATGCTGGCCTATTCCTTTGGGTCTATTTCATCCCTAGGATGAAACCAGCGTTAACGAGACCAGCATTGCTGAGGGTTAAATATTTCTTTAGTCGTAACACAAAAGATGTTTAAACTTAAAAATAGAACACTTAGTGACCACTTACTAAACAGTTCTATATGCCAGGCCCAGTGCTTTGTACCTATTTTTTTGTTTGTTTCTTTTTTTTAAATTTTGTTTTTGAGTCAAGTTTTCATTCACTCTGTTGCCCAGGCTGGCATGCAGTGGCACTGTCAAGGCTCACTGCAGTCACGACTTCCTGAGCTCAGGCAATCCTTCCACCTCTGCCTCTGAAGAAACTGGGGCTACAGGCGTGCACCATGCTTGGCTTAATTTTTCATTTTTTTGTAGAGATAAGGTCTCACTCTGTTGCCCAGGCTGGCCTGAACCTCCTGGGCTCAAACAGTCCTCCCACCTCAGCTTCCCAAAATGCTGGGATTATAGGCATGACCGCACCCAGGCAATACCCATTTTCTTATTTACTTTTTCCAGAAAACTATGTTGTAGGTACTATATTGTTAGACTCAGAGATCAGATTTACAAAAACTAAGGTTCAGTGGGATTAAGAAAATTAAGATGCAGAAAAGGTCTTAAGTGCAACACAAGTAACACCCGAGGTGTTAAACATCGTACTGTTCAGCAACAATAGAAGAAATGGCCGGGCTCAGTGGCTCAGCCTGTCATCCCAGCACTTTGGGAGGCCGAGACAAGTGGATTGTCTGAGCTCATGGGTTCGAGACCCACCTGGGCAACTTGGCAAGACCACGTCTCTACAATAAATAAACAAAATCAGCCGGGCATGGTAGCATGTGCCTATAGTTCCCACTACTTGGAAGGCCGAGGCAGAAGGATCACCGGAGCCCAGCAGGTCAAGACTGCGGTGGACAGGAGTGAGCCACTGCACTTCAGTCTGGGAGACAGAGTGAGACTCCAACTCAAAAACAAAACAAAAAAAAATAGGACAAATAATAAAAGAGAGAGCATGTGGAACAATTTGAGATACGGGTGCTATTGATAACAAATAACAAAATAATAACTATTATTATTTGCATTAAAACTAGATTTTTCATCATGAAGCTCATTGCTTCTACCAGAAACACCACTGAGATGCAGCTCTTATTTTCTGATAGTATATGTGGAATAAGAAGGGGAGAACATGAGAAAAATAGCCTTCTTAGAAAAATATTTTGTAGTCAGTTTGTTGGATGCTAAATGAATGAGAATTCTAGATAGCTGTGGAATGATCCACCCTAATCAAATACTGAGATTCAGTCACTGCAATGGATACAAATAGTCACAACCAGCAGTGACCAAGAATGGCCATGGGATGTGTTGAATTGTATTCTACCAAAGACCACTTATAAATGAGAGGGAAAGCCTTTGGCCATCAGTGACTGCTTGAGTGGTAATGTTCAAATGTCTCAGGTATCTCGTGCAGTCTTGTCAGACTTATTCAGGGGAGATCCTGAAAGCAGAAAAACTAGAACAAATAACAAGACTTCGTTGTTTCAAGACCGAAAACAGTTGTTCTACCTCTTTGTATTTTAAAATTATGATCTCCTTTGCAAAATTGATAAAATCTGTACACTCTCTTTACAGAACATAAAATCTATATCCTCACACAATTAAACATACAGTTTTATGTACTCCCCTGAAGCCTATTCATGGACCTCAGGCCAAGAATTGAGAACCCTTGACTTTGAAGAACTCTTTTTGAGTTGGAGAGAATTCTGGCATTGCAATTACATCCTGGAGAATATTTCTTGCCCAGTGCTTTGAATAAGTTGTGGTGTTAGTGACCTGGTTATGCACACTTCCTTGTAGACAGAATGGATGTCTTGGAAACTGAGGTTTCTTGTAATGAGAGGCAAGTATAGGTCTCACACTTATTTATTCCATTCTTGCTCACAATTTTATACAGGTAATTTCCCCCCCCAATTCTACTGAGAGATTCTGAGGTGGGCAAGAGGTCCTTTAAAATCTGTCATGGTGGCTTTGTTTTGATAGGAATATATTTATTTTCTTAAGCCTCAGATTTCCTCTGGGTTGTGCCACGAAGGCATTTTCCTATACCAGGCAGATCTGGGGCCCTAATTCTAAGAGTTGTTGAGGCCACTGACAGGCGTGACAGGACCTAGAAACATGACATACTTAGGGAATCAGCCAGCCGTCTCCGCCATTTTGACATTGAATCAATGCTCTGGGCACCTCTTCATGTGGAATACTTTTTGAACATTGAGTCTCATAATATTGCATAATGAAGTTCTTTCTATCCCCCCACCTCACATTTTGCTTGAGAAGATAAAGGCACAGCCCATGGCATTCAAGTATGGATTGAAGCTGCATTGAGTTCTTTCTTGACCTTGGGTCGATTGAGTCACTGGCATCATCTTTGGCTGCCTCCTTTTTAGCCAAACGTCGTTTATATGAATGTCATATATAAGTAGAGTTTTATTCCCACAAACCTGAAAGGACGGCTGGGAAACATGGCTGCACTGAGGTGAGTGAGATGAAGAAACCGATTTTTCCTTTCTCTTTTCTTTTTTAGAATAACACCAATATTTCCTTTCATTGATGACTTTACCTGGGATACAACGATCGAATTGAGACTTATTTGTTAGGTGAGAGGAGCATTTGAATCCCTGAAAAGTATAACTAACTTCTTTTAAATAACTGCTGAAAGCCAGCTCAGAGTCAGGCTGTCATGTGGGAAGGGCGATATAGAGAGATCTGATGTCACTTTCCTCAGTGTAGGTGACAGCTGTCAGCAGGCCCGATAGGATGGACAGGACGGGGCTGGAGAATGAGCAGCACAAAATTTACTGACTTGTATTAACAAGGATTTTTCTCTTTGTCTGAAGTGCTATATATGTATATCTCCCCAACAGATTGAAAGGAGAAAACAGAATGCACGTTGCTTTTGGGAAGTTAGGGAATAATTGGTTGGAACCACCACACCCTCTGTGCAGGTGCTCTGTGAACTTTTCCATGCATCCCGGCCAGTGGACTTGGACTCTGACATCAGTATCCCTGTTCCTCTCCTGAGAAGATACTGCCAAAGAGCTGAGCTGGATCATTAGAAAAGGATATCAGGAATGTGTGTGTGTGTGTGTGTGTGTGTGTGTGTACATACACACCTACACACCCCACTGGGAATGTGTGTTCATGTGTGTGTGTATATATAGCAGGTAATTTACTAACTAACTAATGGAAGGAAGGGGGGGCACAAAAAACCCAGGACTTTGTTTATAAAAAAAGGTGTATTTATTCTTGCATGTTTAAACCTCAGTCCCCTTCAAAGTACTCTCTGTTGGATGCAACACACCTATGGAGATGCTTTTTCCATTGCTCAAAACGGTTTTTGAACTCAACCGTTTGGATGCCTTTTAGTGCTTCTGCTGTTTTTCGTATTACCCTTTCCACATCAGCAACTTCAGTTTTCATCTGGGTAAACAAAAAGTATTATATTTTCCTCAAAAACTGCTGAACACTCAGAGCGGTGTGGGCAGGTGTGCTTGTAAATCACCCATCCTGAAATGGGCAAACACGTTGAAAGAATCTTGAAAAAAAATTCACTGAAGCTGAACGTAGCCTCTCACAGCAACACTGACTGGTACACAGATGCTGACGGGTTCCTAGGTCACTTACCTAGGAAGCCTGTACTGCAAGGGGCCACCTCCCAGAAAGATAATTCCAGTTATTTTTTTGGTCCTCCCTTGTATATCAGAAAATTTATTCTATACATCATATAATTTACCATATAACTATATGTATATGTATCAAGTAATTTACTGAATATATATATCTAGTATATATATATGTATCAGGCAATTCTCTCTGTCTCTCATAATTGACTAACACCTTAGGCAGAAAATGCAAAAACAATGTAATGAAGAGGAGACTGTGTTGACATTCTGGACCAGATGAGTCAGTGCTTGCCTGGCGACACCAAGCATACTTTCCTGGATGGCCCAACCCGAGATGGATGACCAAATCTGCAGCCATGAAAGGTCACTGTGGTCACCACCGGGACAAACACACACCCTCTGCGCACGCAACTTTCGTCAGTCAGGGCACTGGGCGTTTTCCCTTGATGGTGATGGTCTCCTAGATTCCCGACAATTCAGGGACTCTTGGGAGGATGCCAAGTGAAGAAACCCCCGTGGCGTGTAGGAAGGACAGTCACTCTCTGTTTTAAAGAAATACATAGCCCGTCTTTTCCGAAGTTCTTTGCTGGTGGAGTTTGCGTAATTCAGGATGTTTCCCCTGTGTCTCTCTGGCCATTGTAGAACTGCTGTTTTGAAAGGTGATTTACTGTGTAGAGTTCCCCAAACTGGCACTCCCCCAAGTCATCTTCCCCAACCCACTGCACCTAACTTAGCAAAAGGACATGCACTTTTCAGTGAGGAGCCTCTGAGGCACCAGGCCAGGGATTCCCAGGCCTCGGGACGTCTCTGGACAGACTGTGTTCAACCTCACCCCTGACACACCTTTTTGAGCTCGTCGGTTGCCTTTCCAAATGATCTGAGCATGACCCTCAAGGCCAGAGCCGGAGGGGGGAACCCAGGCCTGTGTGACTCCGGCAGACGGAATAAACGCCATCTCCAAGTCACACAGACTGGTTGGAGACCCCGGTCCATCACTAGTTCTTAGTTTGCTCAGGCTATTTAACCTTCCTGACGCTGTTTCTTCTTCTTTATGTTTACTTTCAATAATGGTTCCAAAGCTTGCCTTTGGAATAACATGAGATCAGATACTGGAAGCACTCAACACAGTTCCTGGCATAGAACAGGCACCTGACACTTGGAAGCTAATATTGCAGCTTCCAGAAGATCACAGAAACATACTTACTCTGAACGCCTTATTCTTTGCTTCCCTACCCTTACCATATGATAGAATAGTTAAGCTCAGTGACTAATATTTTCTGTGAGGTAAAGCCTTAAAAGTTGTTAGTGATTTTCAATGGTTATTACAGATAAACCATGAAAAAAATGTAGTCATTACAAAGATAGGGAAAGGGAGGTGGAAAGAACAGAAAAGAAATGGTTAGGGAAAGTCTGTCCTCTTATTTCTAAACTTCTTATTTTCCCAAACTTAAGGTTTGGGAAAAAATTGGTACCTAATGGAAACAAAGTTTTGAAAGACACGGCATGTCACACTTACGGGTAAACATTTTCAGGCATGGCAGTGAGTCTCAGCATCCTTGAGAAGGCAAGATTGTTGTTGATGGCTAGCACTGTTTGACAAGATTTGTTCTCCACCTGAAACTTCACAGAGACACTGAATAGCATGTCTCATGATACTGTCCCTGGCACTGGCCATTCCTTCTGAGAAGCTGAAGTTCTCGTGCTGTTGAATCATGTTGATTTGTTTTAGATAGAGAGGACCTTGGGTCACTTATCGTCTTCTTCAGCGTGGTCTACCCGACTTGGGAGTCGCACTGGCCTGTTTGGTAGTGAGAATTTGAGGTTTAATTAGTCTCCCACAAACGCTGCTGCTTTTTTTTTTCAGTTTCAAACTGAAAATGACAGTAGTTTGCCTTATTGCTGTTAATAGTAGGTGAAATTCAAGTGGGTATTAGAAGAAAAAAGAGAAGTTCTTAGGTCATGAAATAATAAAAAGCTAAAGGTGAGTTCTTATTTCCCTAGGAGATAACCCAAATATAAAGAACCAGATGCACCCTGGCCCTATTAATTTCCTGTCAATATAAATTTGGGTTCTCCTCAATGTTCACAGTTTATAAGATACTATTTTAGAAATTGAAATACGTCAAAAACTTTCCACACATAAGAGCTAAGTAAAACTTAACTTTTTGGAAATTGTTAGGACAATTGTGTAGAGTTAAAGGAGTCTGTGTGTCCTAATAATAGTAAAAGAGTCAGGAGACTATTACTGCATTCTGTTTTTCTGAGCTATTTCATTTTATGCTTAAATTAGTTTAAACTAAAAAACAGATCTGATTCACAGATGACAGGCTGAGCCCCACATGACTCACTTTTGCTCTCCAGCTGATGCATTATTTTAGTTTACCATCCTTAATTCCTCTGGAATCCAAATATTACAAGTTGACGATAAATATATTTTGAATGCTTGGAAAACAATTTTACACACATTTTTTTTCTTTCCTACGTGCAGTTGGGACTTTACAGTCCTTATTTCCAACACTTGTTCTCGACATTTCTGTGGTTTGCTGTTGCACTCTAGCAGATATGTGGACCGAGAAGAATCAGAAATAGGGACTGTTGCAGGAGAGCCACAAGGAGACGGTCAAGCCAGGGAATTCGCGCAATGCCCTTTATCTGAACATGTGCTTCAGACTGGCAGTGACAAGCATTGCCAGGAGCTCACGGTGCTGTGTGATGTGTTGTGCCATGCTCTGCAAAGCAGGGCATTCCACAAGAAGTAAATAGAGTAACTATTTGTTTAGAGACAGAGGAGAACTCCCTCTCTCTGTGAGTGCGTGCATGCGTGCATGTGTGTGTGTGTGTGGGTGTGTGTGTTTCAGCTGCCTCTGGGCAGACGTTGAATATTGCCAAGCAGAGTTGGGTTTCAAGTTTGGTGGTGATAGCAGGACATCGCCTCATACGCCAGAAGAATGGGAGCCAGAGGGTCTTAGATTCCTTTTAACTACCGATTATTCTCCACGAAACAAAGTGCTGTCTGCTGACAAAGTTACTTTGATGTTTTCGTATCCTCTTGGTCTCCGATGTACTGTTGTGACCTGATGAAAGTTTTGATCCATTTGTTTTAGCATTTGATTCCAAATGATCCAAGCAGATCTTGGAGTCAGTGGAGGCAAAGTGAAATGAAGAAACATTTATTGAAGATCCTCCAGAGGGCTGGGTCCTTTGAAGTTACGTGGAGAAATTCCCTTATTGTACAGATGAGAAAACCCAAATCCAAAAAGATGAAGAGGCTTGCTCAAGGTTACTGAGCTCGTTAATGACAAAACATCATTTTAGTAAAAACAGATTTAATAAAAAAGTAAATTCATAGTATTCATGGGAATGTGGCGGTGAAGAACAAGCCTCGATGCTTTTTGAGGTCTACGCCACCCTGAAAACATACACTTTCTAATGCTTCTCAGTTCCTTTATGGCTTCTGCCATTATTGCCATTGTCTTTGGAGTCCTACTCCAGCAAGCACTCAGAGCCACCGCAGACACAGAGGAAAGAATCTCCAAGGAGCAAAAGACTCAAGACAGAAATGAGTAGGTGTCACTGGCAAAGAGGATCAATTTCCAGCGATGTCTTGTTGCTCATGGAGTTTGCTCTGTGCCGATAATTCATTTCATTTGTGAAGTTAGATCACATCCCGATGCTTTCAAGGCGAGACATTTTATTCAATAATTTGTGTAAGTGTCTTTAAAATTCCTTTGATGTTATTTTCAGCAGAGGCTTAATTTTGAAATTGAAATTGTATGGTTTTTTTTTCTCTTAACTCATCTCTAGATGAGAATATTTTGTATACACGGAAAATATCTTTTCTTCTCCTGTATTTTTTTGAGTTGGTGTCTCACTCTGTTGCCCGGGTTGCAGTACACCGGCAACATGATCATGGCCCTCTGTAGACTTGACTTCGTGGGCTCAGGCAATCCTCTTACCTCGGCCTTCCAAGGAGCTAAGACTACAGGTGTATGCCACCACACCCAGCTAATTTTTTTTTTTTAATAGGAATGAGGTCTCATTATGTTGGCCCAGACTTGTCTTGAATTCCTGGGCTCAAGCAATCCTCCCGCCTTGGTCTCCCAAAGTGCTGGGATTACAGATGGGGGCCACAGTGTCCTGCCTCTCTTCTTCTTAATAATCCATAAGTGTTGGGAGAAACTTTAAAAAGATAGCCTAAGGGAGGAAAAAAGTTTTTCTTGAGTCCTTGTCTCCCCTTTGTGTTGAAATAGAGGAAACGATCTCATAAACGATGACCATACGCGTTCAAGAAGACGATCATTGTTGCTTTGCTAAGCTACAGGCTAAGTGCGTCGTGTCCCTGACTTTGTTCCAACTGCCAACCCTACTCCAGGGGTTCGGGAGACCCAAAGCAGCACTACTGAGATGCTGCCTCCCCCTCATCCCCGGCCTGGCTTCCCACGGTGCATCACCAAGACACCCCTCAGCCGACGGACGTGTAACCCGGACGGGAAACCCATTGCTCTAGACGGGGCCTGGCACTACCAGGGAAACTCCACTTGGGGATGTGTGGTGGCCAGAGAAGAGGTCCTGCATCCTTCACGTTGTGGCCACGATGACAATTAGGGAGATGAATCTAAGAAATGAGTGCCAGGTGGCTACGGAGGTGGGAACCTGGGGTCTGCTGGGACCAGAAGGAAAGCCTTGAAGTTGATCATCTGCAAGCGGGACCTCGGAGAAAAACTTATTCTTCCACAGTTGTTACCAGACCTTGTAGTAAGAAGGAGCTTGACTCAGTGGAGGCTGAGTGAGGCCCAGAACACCTGCTGGCTCACATTGCATGCCCTCTGTGGCATCTGGGCGCAGAGCTTCAGACCATCAGTTAAGCGAAAAGCTATGGAGGACAGAAGAGACAAGCTGAGTCTGAAGGCCTAGTCCTGGTCTCTGCAGGCTGCAGTAAACCTGTCAGGGCCCCATGCATACAGAGGGAGACCCCCCCCAAAGAAACCCAGAATTTATTTTTATAAAAAATTGAGCATTTATTTGTACATGTTTAAGCTTCAGGCACCGTCAAAGTACTCCCCACTTGACGCAATACACCTACCGAGGTGCTTTTTCCACTGCTCAAAACAGTTTTTGAACTTGTCCATCTCGATGCCTTTTAGTGCTTCTGCCATCTTTTGTTTCGTCTCTTCCACATCGGCAAAACACTTCTTTTTGAGGACATTTTTCATCTGAGGAAACAAAAAAAAGTCACTTGGGGTGAGATCAGGTGAACAGGGAGGGTGGGGCACGGGATCATGCTGTTTTTGATCAAAAACTACTGAGGACTCGGCGTGGTGTGGGCAGGTGTACTCATCAGTCACCATCATGAAGTGGGCAAATGGATTGAAAGATTCTCCCCCCAGAATCCATCAAAGTTGAACCCAGCCTCTCACAGCAATGCTAGCTGGTACACTGATGCCCATGGGATTCTAGAACAATTACCTAGCAGGGAAAGCCTAGGCTACCAGAGGCCCGCCTCCAAAAGATAATTCTGTGGTTTTCTGCCCTCCCCCAAAGGCTGACATGGGTCCCGAAAGACAGGGCTGTGTGGGTGGGGTGGGGTGGCGAGGAGCAGGATGAATAAGCTTTAACTGGAAGCAATTTGATTGGAATGAGATAGGCTGATGTACAAATTTGGCAGAGCTAATGTGTGCATATATTTTGTACGATAAGCTATTGTCACTGTATTCTCGGGTATTAGTAATTTATGGAGAGACACAATGATTAAGAACACAGGCTCTGGGGTTAGACTGCTAGGTCCAAGACCCAGCTCTCCCATGTCTAGAGGAACTGTCAACTTGACCTTCTATCTCTGGGCTTGAATCCCAGCTCTGCTATTTACTAGACATAGTAATTGGGGAAGTTACCAAGTTTCTCTGAACGTCGATTTTTTCCTCATCTGTGCATGTAAAACACAGCATGTAGAGAACTAAAATTATGCCTGTCCAGAGTAAGCACTCATAAGTCCCACAATGTACTTAGAATGGTACATCTTTGGGCAACACACTATGCTAAGTATACTGCATATATTATCAATAAATGTAAGCTAGTATTTTTATTATCATTGTTTTGGTTCCCAATGCTTTTATTTTGCAACCATTTTATTATCTTTAAGCACTTCTACATTTTTCCCACTTTTTCCCATTTTTTTTGAGTTGGAGTCTCACTCTGTCGCCCAGACTGGAGTGCAGTGGCCGCTCCCGGCCACCGCAGACTTGCCTGCTGGGCTCCAGCGATCCTTCCGCCTCAGCCTTCTGAGTAGCCGGAATTACAGGCATGCGCTACCATGCCCGGCTGATTTTTTGATTTATATTGTAGAGATGAGGTCTCGCTGCCCAGGTGGGTCTCGAACCCGCGGGTTCAGACAATCCACTCACCTCGGCCTCCCAAAGGCGCGGGATTACAGGTTGAGCCACCGAGCCCTTTTTATTTCTAACTTATTTTAGCCTATTATTTCTGCTCCAGATTATTTATGATGGTAAAACAGTTGGAACAACTTGTGTCCAAACCTTACCCACTAATGTTGGGATTTGATGATTCAGAGTGGTATAGTTTGGGTGGTGGGAATCATAAGAGCTAGCAGTAATCATTACTATACACCAAGCACTGTGATGTCAAGTAATTTTATTATTCCAATTTTACAAGTGAGGTGATTAAAGTCTTTCGAGAGGCCAAAAAGTTATAGCAGCTGACATAGCTGTAACTACTGGTGAGTCAACTTTTGTATCCAGGGAGACTGATTCCAGAGAGAATGTTTGTGTGTGGTCACGCAATGGCTATAGCATAAAGGAAAACCTGCCAGTCCTTGAAAATGAAAAGGTCAGCCAGCTCGGTGGCTCAGCCTGTAATCTTGCGCTTTGGGAGGCTAAAGTGAGTGGATTGCCTGAGCCTGCGGGTTCAAGACCCGCCTGGGCAACTTGGCAAGACTTCATCTCTACAATAAATCAAAAATTAGCCGGGCGTGGTAGTGCATGCCTGTAATTCCGGCTACTTGGAAGGCTGAGGCGGAAGGATCGCCGGAGCCCAGCAGGTCGAAGCTGCGGTGGCCGGGCGCGGCTAATGCACTCCAGTCTAGGCGACAGAGTGAGACTCCAACTCAAAAAAAAAAACCAAAAAGAAAAGAAAAGAAAATGAAAAGATCAGTGGAATATGAAGGTAGAAGCTTGATGAGTGTCCACATGGATGTTGATGTCACCTCAGACTGACCATGGATTTATGGCTGTAGGTCTAGGAAAAGCGATGAAGACCACAAGCCAGGGAAAAGGAGTCTTGACAGCCACATGGCATGACCCAAAATTTGGTGAGTGACAGAGACAAGTGGGTGTGGAGGGTGGTGATCTTGCTTACCACGATTAAAATAATATCAAACTAATCTTTATGCGATCCTTATTACAATGTATGGACCTTTTGAAGGGCATTATCTCAAGGAATCCTCACAACGATCCTTTGGAAAAATACTATTTTTTGCCCCATTTTAATTTTATGAATAAATCAGGTCTGTTTTTAAAAAGTTGAGTAAATTGTTGAAGTCTACACAGCTGCTATTTCAAGTCATCCAGTATAGCTGAATGAAATGGGTTTCAAAGAAGCCACCCTTCTCTCCAAGCATCCACCCACCCATCCACCCACCCATCCGTCCGTCCGTCCATCCATCCATCCGTTGAACAAGTTGAGTATCTTCTAAGTATTAAGCTCTGGGGATGGAAAGAGTGAGTTAAATCCTGGTTCCTGCCCTAGAGTATGATGGGACGGAAAGACAGGGGGGCAAGTAATAGAAACAATAGTAGAGGCGTGATTTCTTTATTTGTAAAATGAGAGTGCTGTGCTGCATAGTCTTCAGTATTCCTTTCACCTCTGCCATTCTAGAAACAGCAAAGAACAATCAACAAAAACCCAAACCGCACACACCCCGATGGCACAGAACTTGAACCTAACGAACCGCTGTTCGTGGAAGACTCATCCACTCTCAACGCTGTGCAGAATGGCACACTTGGCAGCCAAGGAGGTCAGTGTGTGGCAGCTGGGCATAATTTTGGATGGGGACTCGAGTTCGGTGTTGGCGAAGTGTTCACAGTTCGCATGTGCATCGCAGGTGGGTGACATCACTTCCCGTGACTGACGTGGATGCTGGAAACAGTGGCAGGAGACTGATGGCCTGCCTTTAGCCCTTTCCAAACACATCATCTTGTGGGCAGATGTTGGCCACACCTTCTTGAGCATCTCTCTAAATGAGTCTGGAGATGAGCCAGTTCTGCGGATCCTGGCCTTGGCATGTGAATGAGCGCACAGCTCCTGAACCTCTCCAGGAAATGACATCGAGACGAATTCAGGGCACTGGGAAAACAAGAATCTTCCTTGAATGCCCAGGATGAGACAATGAAGGGAAAAACAGCATCATTCTATCCTTTAAGCTACTGTCTCAAGTTGTTGATATTTTATAATTAGAAACTTTTGGCCAGGGGCAGTGGCTCATGCCTGTAATCCTAGAACTTTGGGAGGCAGAGATGGGAGGATCGTTTCAAGCCAGGAACTCAAGACCAGGCGGGGCAACGTAATGAGACCCTGTCTCTACATAAAGAAAAGCAAAATTAGCCAGGCATGGTTGTGTGTACCTGTAGTCCCAGCCACTCAGGAGGCTGAGGCAGGAGGATTGCTCAAAGTCGGGAGTTTGAGGTTGCAACTCCAGCAACTGCTCTCTAGCCTGGGTGACAGAGTGAAACCTTGACTCAAAAAAAAAAAAAAGGGTTGGGCATAGTGGCTCAAGTTTGTAATCCCGGCACTTTGGGAGGCTGCAGCAAGTGGATTGCCTGAACCTGCGGGTTCGAGACCAGCCTGGGCAACATGGTGAGACCTCATCTCTACAATAAATAAAAAAATTAGCCAGGTGTGGTAGCACACACTTGTAGTTCCGGCACTTGGAAGGCTGAGGCGGAAAGATGGACGGAGCACAGAGGGTCAATGCTGGGGTGGCCGTGAGCGTGCCACTGCACTCCAGCCTGGGCGACGGAGTAAGACTCCAACTCAAAAAAAAGAAAAAAAGAGAGAAGAGAAGAAAAGAAATGTTGGGGGGATGAGAGTGAAAATAAACTTCCTGTGTAGGAGGAAGCCCTATGAGAGAAACAATTTTCAAAACGACTAGTGTAAACAAAATTGCAGAGAAGAATATTAAAGCTACTTAAGGGAACAAAATGTTTTCATGCTTTTCCTTGCAAATCGTCCTCTAGTTTATCCAATGCAGTTTTTCTATCGACGTGAGGTAAACAAACCCACTTAGTATAAAAAGTTATGGTAATTTAAAGTCACCTCTTTGCAGTTATCAAAATACAGGATTCTTTTATTTTCTGCATATTCTGCAAATGTTGAATCAGGCACTTGACACAAACCTAAGCAATTTAGAATGATCCCCAGAACATCACTAGGAATTGACTTCGCATTTTCCACAAAGTCCGTATTATATATTTTCCTGTAACATGTGAACATAAGTATAAGCTAAGTTGTAAATGGATGTTTTATATGAATAAAAGTATTACTACTTGCTTTATTTTAAAGTAGCCTTTATACGAGTCTTTCCAGTAATTCTTGTCAATTTTCTCTCTAGTTAGTTTACATTATTAAAATTTACTAGACTGAAACTCTTTGATCCTAGGCATTTACAATATCTGAGGCATTGCTGTCGCTTTCATCTTGACACGATTTCGAGGTGGGCAGGTAATAAAAATCGCTACTTGTAGGTCATCGAGGGAGAAGGCACAGCCTGATGCATGAGCTTCTGGGAACTCATAATATTTTTCTTTCTCCTTATTTCTGGACTCACGAGGGCTACTTTGGAGAGGAGAGGTAATCCTTTGAAAGCAGACTCCACTGAAGACAACAGCCGTATTCCAGGCTCATTTTGCTTCCTTCCCACATTGCAATTGGTCCTCTGTGTGGGTATCTGTTAGGATCACATTGTCCATGAACTGTATTTGAATACATCGTCAGCATCCCTGTAGCTGCAAGTGCTGGCTATTTTGCTTGAATTTGTAGCTCTTTGATGTTTTCTGCATGAATTTTGTAAGAATTTAGACACAGCCCGCAATTTTTTAAAAAGCCCGACACAATTCTGATTGAGCAGGTCTCATTAACATCAGGTTAAAAATAAAACCTTCACAACCCTGCATTTTGAAAGGTGCTGAGGTTGGTGGTGGCGGGATTGTTTTTTGATGAAACTAAGCTCCTGAGTTTTTCAAGTTTGAAGATGAAATAGGACTGTGTCAAATATCAGAGCTTAAGAGAGTGTAGATCCAGGATGGCAGTTGACTCGGGTTATTGGAAATTTTTAAGCAATTTCATTTCATGGTACTAAGCTGGGATCTAACTGCAGCACTAGAAAGTTTAGATGATGACTTTGTCTTTCTAGTTCAATTCATCCACTTTTCCGGCTCTTACGGTGCAGACTACAAGAATAAATTTTGGGTAAAGGCAAGAGCAAATGTTAAGTGCACTCTCTCTTTTGCTGTCTAGTGAAGACATCCCCTCCTGAGCTGTTTCTCCGAGGCTGTGTTTGTGAGAGGCGAGGTCAGTGACACCGACGCAGGGTCTCCCTCCAGCCTGGCGTGACCTGCCACCTCTGAATATGCAACTGAAATAAAAATGACTAGAACACTCAGAAGCCAACCAGAGATCCTGTTGCAGCCACACTCAGGCTCATAATCAAAACCAGATGACCCTTTCCAAGTCAGAAAACTAAAAATGACATATCCCGGCTCTGCTGAGGGGCGCGGGGACCCTTCGCTGGCAGGGGTACTTGATACGCGTCAGGAAGAGTCAGAGTAAAGGTGACTGTAATCAGCCACCTTGAACATTCTCCTTGTCTTCTAGGTATTTCAGGGATAATTCCTTTTTCGGTGGCAAAATTCAAAACATCCCAAATGCACAACTGGTTAATGACGCCTGTAAACTTTTTATTGTGAGATAATTTGAGATTCACATGCAGTGGTAAGAAGCAACATGGAGTGATCCATATACCCTTCATCCAGTTCCCCCCAGAGGTACCATTTGGCATAACTATTGCATGATATTCCATCTGGGGTACTGACACCCATCAGTCTCATCTGCATTCTTCAGTTGACACAGACTTATTTGGGTGTGTATTCAGCTTTATTATTGCATGTGCATATCTGGGTGACCACTCTCAAGTTCAAGATACAGAACAGCTTCTCCACAAGGACCTCTTGTGCTATTTATTTTTTAGGGGTAGGGGAGTGTATGCAAAAGATGTATTTACCATTGCGAATAGGTTTCCTGAGGCTATTTGCATCTAAAGTAATTTTGAAAGACACCCAGTGGCAAAGAAGACAGAAAAGTTAAACCCTTCACTAATTCCAAGCCTGAAGTTTTGCGAGCGAATTTCCCTGGGGAGTTCTCTAGGAAGACCAGCAAATAATGAATCGTGGTGCTGCTTTGAATAGCAGAAATTGCTGAGAAGAGAGTAGAGAAAGTTTTTCTGTTTTTGTTTTGTTTTTTAAGTGGTGATTATTGACATGTATTTATTATAGCATTATTCTTTTACTTAAACGTAAATTTTTATTTTAGGGCTGTGAGGTCCCTGTGAGGATTTACTGCCTACGTAAATTGCGTGCAGGTGAGGGTTGGGCTTCTAGGACCACTGTCTCCCCCGTAGTGGACCTGGTACCCTGTGTGGGGTGTGTGCCCCTTATCGCCTCCTTCCCGCCTTCCTTTAGCAGTCCAGGGTCTATATATGTGCTATATGGCCAGTGATCAGGGCCCACTTAGGAGTGAGAACCCAGGATTTAATGCCTTGTTTCTGTGATCGTTCACTGAGTATGATGGTCTCCTGCTGCATCCATGTTGCTGCAAAGAAAGATTTTAAGGATATCTGGAGCAAAGGATAAAGGCAGAGCTTTAAGGACACAGGTTAGCAGGACTTTTGCAGTTTTAGCTAAAGGAGGTTAAAAATTAGGGCCTCGGCTTCTTTTGTACAGGAGAAAAAAGCCCAAGTCTGCAAGAATTTAAAAAAAATTGTTACTGGTCTGTGCTCTGTAAAAAGAGCTTTCTCCCCCTGGGAAAACAATAAAAATTGTTTGCCCCTGTTTCAGGTTTAGGACCACTTACCAAAATGTCCAGCTTGGCAGAGGCCGCGGCTGAGCTGAGAAGAGCTCAGTTGTACACTTCACTTGTCGCCCAGCGTGAAGTTTCATCTTAGACAATGGACATTTGTGTTCACACGTTTGAAAAATGAACTCACGCAAACAAGTGCAATTTATTCTCTTTCTTGAAACCATAAAACGTTGACACTTTTAAATGAATGGGGTTTGGGCTACCCTTCGAATAAAGCTTTGTGTTTTTTGCTGCTACCCTTTATTTCTTGTGTAATGAAGACCATCTATAAAGTGAAATTGTTAGTAGCAGAAAATTGTGAGAAGCCCATCATAAAAGCCACATGCTGGGGTTCCTCCCCCGCCCTGCTTCTTTTTTTAACCCTTGAGACTCACTCAAGTCCATGGCCTTAGCGGACTTTATCAATGATCTGAATTACCTTCTTGCAAGCAGGAGGGAATTAGAGTTCATAAAGGCTCAGAGACACGAGGTCTGCAGGCGGTTTTTAGATGTGGAGCCCCTGGGGGTCTCCCCGCCCTGGGTCTTACCTCCCAGGGGTGAATCCTGGGGTCTGCGTTACTCAGCTATAATTCTCCCCTCCATTTCTCCCTATTGGCCCAGTTATAGGCCTGGGCTTCTGCCCTGTTCCCTGTTCCGAAAATGTCTTCACTCCTAGTCGAGACATTTCAGGAGTCCCGTCCTGATTTTGTCTTTTCTATTCCTTTCGCTGGAACTTTGCTCACTACCTCATCAAGGATAATGTTTTGTTGTTGGAAATTTTTTTCTCTTAAATCATGTGTCTACTGCATTCTAGTTCTCAATTTCTCTTTGTCCTTAAGCATTTTGAGAAAAGACTTTTTTTTTTCTAGAAGCTAATGTAAGGTCTGGATTTTCTTTTATTTTCATTTTAAAGATGTGGGGTACAATTCAGGGTTAGGTATATAAACGTTGATTATGCGGGTCCCCTTGTTGATGAGGTATGTCCCTCCCTCTCTCCCATTACTGCCAATCCCTTTCGTATAGTATTATGATAATTTTTCAAGGTCCACTTATGAGTGAGAACATATGGTACTCTGTTCTTTGTTTCTGCCAAAGATCACTAAGTATGATAGACTCTAAATCCACTCAAGTTGCTGTGAAGTGCATATGTTTGTCCTTCTTTATGACTGCATAATATTCCATTGTGTATATGTACCATATTTTTTTAATCTAGTTCAGTTTCGATGGGCAGCATGGTTGGTTCCATGTTTTTGCTATTGTGAATAGAGCTTCAATAAACATGCGTGTGCAGCTATCTTTTCTGTAGAATGATTTGAGTTTCTCCGGGTATATTCCCCAGAGGGGAATTGCTGGGTCATATGGAAGGTCAATTTCTAGTTCTTTCAGAAATCGCCATAGTGTCTTCCAGAGAGGTTGCACTAGTTTGTATTCCCACCAGCAGTGTAGAAGCATTCCTTTTTCTCCTGCAACCTCGCCAGCATCTGTTGTTGTTTGTTGATGGCCATTCTTACTGGGGTTAGGTGATATCTCAATGTGGTTTTGATTTGTTTTTCTCTGATGATGAGTGAGACTGAGCACTTTTTCATGTGCCTGTTGGCTGCCCGTATATCTTCTTTTAAGAAGTGTCTATTCATGTCTTTTGCCTACTTTTTAATGGGGCTTTTTGTTTTTTCCTTTCGGTGCATTTGAGTTCCTTGTAGATCCTAGATGTTAGGCTTTTGCCAGATATACAGTTGGCAAATATTTTTTCCCATTCTGTGGTCTGTCTCCCTGCTCTCTTGATGGTTTCTTTTGCTTTGCAGAAGCTCATCAGTTTGATGAGGTCCCACTTGTCTATCTTATTTCTTATGGTGTGGGTACTTAGTGTTCTGAATAAGAATTCATGGCCAGTTCCAATTTCCATAAGGGTGTCTCCTGTGTTTTCTAAGATTCTTATAGTTTAAGCTCTGGATTATCTTAAAAGAATTGTGTGTGTGTATATAATTTTGCATTCAATAGAAAAATACATATTTCTATAGAGTTTTAATTAAAATTTCAAAATGTAGCACGCTGAGTTTCATGAGTGGATCTCACAGAAGTATATGAAACTCAAGAATTCTTCAACATACTCTCTTACTCTTCAGATGAAAATTGGGTGCCTCAGGTGGTCAGGAGTGGGTCTTTCTTAACGGCTTGCCTAGATTTATAAAGTTAGATTTTTGCTCGGAAGGCTGGATGATAGGTCAGTTGACTGTTAAAGAAAGTAAGTTATGGATTTCTTTGACATGACTCATATATCGGTATACACTTCACTTATTTGATTGTCCTTTTTCTCTTGCATCTTTGGTTTTCGATTTTGACTTTTCCTTGTAGCTCTTTACAATGTTGGACTGTTGTGCATGTGACCCCTTCACTCCAGTCTCTCCAGTTACTCCTGTTTGCAGCAAAACATTCCTCTTTACCAAAATGATTGTGGATTAAAAGTGGACCCCAGATGGGGCAGTACTTTATTGAAAACCAGGCCTTAATTCTCTTAAAATGTGCATTGGTGGATAATGTGACTAAACAGAACCAGACGGTGGGTATGTTCAATACATTAATTTGCGTTGTGCATCTAATTAATCTGCTCAGGCTGCCATAACAAAAATTCTATGGCCTAAACAACAGGAATTTATTTTCTCACAGCTCTGGAGGCTGGAAGTCTGAGATCAGCTTGACAGTATGGTAGGGTTCTGATGAGGGCTCTTTTCCTGGCTTGCAGACAGCTGCCTTCTTGTGTGCCCTCACATGAAAGAGAGAGAGAGAGACAGAGAGAGAGAGAGAGAGAGAGAGAGAGAGAGAGAGAGAGAGAGAGAGAGAAAGAGAGAGAGAACGCATGCAAAGGGAGAGTGAGGGAAGAGCGAGGGAGAGAAAGAGAAAGAGGAGAGAGAAACAGCAAGTTCTCTGTTGTTTTTTATTAAATGGGTGCCACTCCCATCAAGAAGGTCCCACTCTCTGGACCTTACTTAACCATGATTATTTCCCAAGGTCCCATCTCCAAATATCATCACGTTCAGGACAAGGCTTCAACATGTGGATTTGGGGAGACATGATTCCGTCCATTGCAGCATCTCGGACAGAGGAATCTGGTGGAAGGCATATGGCGACCAACACAACAGGATGGAGGAGTCCCCAGCTGGAGCTTGTGCGCAAGGAAACATAGGGAAAGGAAGGGCAGTTAAAAATCCCAGAAAGGAGGAGACTATCAAAGGATGGAAACAGGATTCCAAGGGTAAAAGTTTATCAGACACTCACATCTGTCTGAGGACGAATCTTTACTAGAATTCAAAGTGGACACATTGGGGACCCAAACAGGGCAACTCTCTGTTCCTTCAAAGATAAAAAATACATTTTATTTTAGTAAAACCACTCAGTGATGGGTTTAGGGTAAAAAATAGGTGAGCAATTCCAAGTATTGACCTTGAGTGCTTATATTAAATGAACAGGGAGCAGTGAGACAGGCGATGCCTGGAAAGGCTTGCTTATAGTTAACATCGGAGTCAGTCGACCCAGATGGGCTTTGCTTGAAACTTCCCTTAGTGGGGTCGACTTAGTGCCTTGGGATTATATCCTGCGTAGTTTTGTTTAATGGGTTCCCCGGAACTGCCTGTGTGCAAGGTTTGGATCTCACTGGTTAGCAAGGAGGTGCTTCTGAGCAGAGATGCTGTCGCTGTGGTAACATTTTTTGCTCATTATTATGAGCATGTTGACAAAAAGTGACCTCAAGACAATGGCAGGCTGGAAACCACACCGGGTTGATGGCAAGTGAGATGTGTCATTGCATCTCAAAAGCACAGTCTTAAATTTTGATAAAATTCAAGCATTCCTCTTGTGTGGATATATATGTTTCTCTTTCTAAAACTCAGGAGGCTCCAGCCAAAGAAATGCAAATTCAGGGTTCTGACTCTGTCAGTGTCTCTGTCATGGGCAGAGTGGGTTAGAGCACAAACCTTTGTGTCAGATGTGTAGGAATGAACTGGGCTGTGCTGCTTATGAGCTCATGTGCCCTCGGGCAAGTCACCGTACTCACCTAATTAGGCCTCGGTTTTCTAACATGTTGCTTGTAAGGACTGGCTGACATAACGCATGGAAAGAGCTGAGCATAGGACTTGGCACATTTTGAAGCTCCATGAGTGAGAACAGTTATCGGACTAGTAATTTATCAATGCAATGATTGACTGTCAATGCTTAGAAAAAGTTAAAAAGTCGCTGTCCAGCCCAGTTTTATTCCACAAACTGTGTTGGCTAATCATGACGGTTAACTCTCGCTCTCCTCACACGAAGAGTTATTCAGGACTCTCGACTACAGTCTCAGAAGGCCAGGGAGCAAAAATAGCTGTGTGCAGACTTTTTATTCCCCCTATAATAAAAACTTTTGTAAAAGACAAAAGTGACCTGAAGAGACATTCAAATGAGAATCGGCAGTGAATACTCCCTTTTTGGTGGGAACAATTAATTAATGTTGATTAAGTTTGTTTTCATTAGGCCTAAACATACAGACCTGAGCTCATGTTTGTGCGTCACCCTAAACTGAGCGAAGGTGGAGTCAATTCATTAGGCTGTATCTACGCATCCGATTTTATTCCCATTTATATGAGGATGGGTCATCTAATAAGATTAATTCATTTGAGATGTTTCTCAAATCAGGGATTTCAGGCACACATTGAGAATCAAATATTTCTATACATTGATGTCTTGAGCAATTTGTGTCTGATGGAGCAGTATCCCGGAGAATGTGTCTGATGGAGAAAGAATTAAAATCGAAGCTCTTGCAGGAAAAGAGTCCTCCCTGGCTTTGTGGAGAGAGCCCACGTCCTTAATGGAAGGCTTAAATTAAAAAAAAAAAAAAAAAGAAAAAAGAGCAGGGTCTCACTCTGACGGGATGAGGTGGCCGCAACAGCCACTTCTACCAGTGGGTATTATGACCCAACCTGGCACAGTAACCAAACCACACGGCGCTGTCCGACTGTGAGTGCGGAAGGGTCGCTCTGCCTCTCCGGACCCCTTTCCTATGACTTTCTCCCACCCAGCTGTGCGGCCTCTGATCAAAACTCTGCTTCTGTTGCCCTGTGTGTGACTCTAATGAGACTCAATGGCTCCATTATGCGTTATTTCCCCAACATCTGTTAGCCATGGTTCCTGAACTTAACTTTAAAGCTTTCTCCTCTGCTATTAAAGTCCTATTCATTTGCGATTTTTTCATAACCCCATAACACTGCTCTGCTGCAGCCCCAGTTTAAGTTACTCGGTGGCCTGAGGCCGAATGTGCAGACGAGCTGGATGGACAGCTAAAGTGCTAGCAGGTTGCTCTGGACCCTGGATTCATAGTGATCACCTAGAGACACTAGGTGGCACAGGAGAGGTAGGAATGGGCCAAGGAGAGCCCAGCCCACAAACTTAACATGTTTTAAGAGAACTCTTACGGTCCAAAAGCAGTAATTTAGGAGAGTCTTGTGTGTGATTTTCAGTTAATTTTCCTATTGTCGTCTTGTGCTTTATCCTTGGGATTTTTGAGAACCGGTTGGTAAAAGGCAAAAGTCCCCTTTCCTGCTTGAAAGCAAATGCTTAAAAAAATTATTGGTTGAGTAGTTCCTTTATTTTCTTCTCAATTAATTACAGAAACAAACATACACATATCGACATATACTAATAATACACACTACAAATGTATATATGTGTTTGTTCATATATGTTACTGTCATCTTTATGATGAGTTAAATGTGTGCTATATCAGGATATTTAGAGATAATGCACATTGTGGTTTGTTTAAATGTGAATATGGTTCTATTTATTGTCTTAATTATGTAACTAATTAAATAGATCTGAATAATGAGACATATTTTTCTAAGAGAAAGCATCTAAACATAGAAGTCAATATTATAAAATTTCTATTTTTTGTTCTCAACTTGTAACAAGTACACACATTCCAAGAAGTTTCATGTGTATCGTTTTTATTAAGCATGAGATTATTTTATAACTTCCTTTAATGAAAAACATTGAGCAAGTTTTAATAATCGATGTCAGGGTTCAAAGTTAGTACTGATTACAGCAGGAGTACCCTTAGCCTTACTTAGAGAAATTCTACTCGTTTTATGGGTGCATTATATGTCAAACCACAGGCTTATCAATGGTTTGCCATTGAACAATTGCTCAGCTTTAGTGGAGGACAGCTGTGGAGAGGAAGCTTACAGCTCATCATGATGAAAAAACGTACTTGTACAGGGAAAGTTGGCATGACTATCAAAGAGTGAATAGATTTTCATCTAAAAGAGATAGATCTGAATTATTTTAGTTTTTGTTTGAAAGTTCTTTGGGCAATTAGTGGTAACTTAAGAATTATAGAAGCAGAGTTAGCCTTTTGTTCCCCAAGCTTTTAAGTCAACTAATTGAGTCACTGGAACAAAATGTTATTTTATTATCTGTATTATGGGGGAAAAAAATCACCTATCTTAAAGGATTGTTTTGAGAATTAGAGATAATGCATGCAAATATGCATACATTTAAATAACCTCAGGCTTAGCAGATAAACAACTTTATAGCTGCATTAGGTCATTGAGAAAGGCACACAACTAGCTAGAAGTACAAAACCACAATATCATCTCCAATCCAAAATTTTTAAAAAAGATGTAGCGAGTCTGTACATTTTTGATAGTACTCTGGAAGGAATTGACCTGTAATTATGTTAAACTTTTCTATATTTTATAGGATATGATTGCACAATACACAATAAAATCATATACCACAGTTATCTTTATAGCTAAAATTATAGTTATTAACTATTTTCAGTGGCAGCATCATACTACATCGGAAAGGGCATGAAATTATAGCTTTCTGCCCTTAGACATCAGACAGCTGAAATCCCGGTCCTCTGCTTATTAACCAGGTGGTCTTGGATCCTTCATTCTCTGACCTTATTTCCTTGTTTGTAGCATGCGGCAAATAAAGTCTCATGATACAAGGTTGCTATGGATGATACAAGATTTTTCAACCACAGCAGTATTGACATTTGGGCTGAATAATGTTTTTTTTTTGGGGGGGCTCTTTTTGGGGGCCATCACCCCAACATCACCTGGCCTTTACCCACCAGAGGCTAGTAGCACCTCTTTCACAGCTGTGGCAACCAAGTGTCTCCAGACATTGCCACATGTCCCCTGGGGGACAAAATTTCCCCCAGCTGAGAACTGTGGGTTGGGGGGGGTGAAGCATACAACACACGTGTATCAGGTTGACTTGAACTGAAGACAAATAATGGGTGACGTGAATATTCATGGTGAACGGAGAAAGCGGAACTGGAGAAGGGTGACCCTAGAAGACTGTGGATATCCACGAAAGGATGTCAGAGAACCCAACAGATGCAGAGGTGCAAAAGGGAGAATAGGAGGGAGACAGTCTCCTGACCTCATGGCCTTTATGCCTGTCAGGACAGCTTGAAGGAGAGATAGTATCATGTTAGGAGGGATGGGGTCTGGGACAAAATATGGATAGCGTTTCTTAACCATTTTAATTCTGAGTACTTTTAGTTGGGGTTGGTCTTTCTCTGGCTTCCACATTCTTCATCACTGCTTTGAGAAAAAGCAGAAAAAGGCGTCAGAGACTGTAGATCTCAATGAGTATTTTAAGTTACATACAATACTGCATACTATTTTTCATTTCCTAGACATTTATTCTTCTAAACTGACATCCTGAGAGTTTGCCAGCCTGTTTCATTCTGTATGGCCACACCACAGATCTTCAGTTAGGCAACACCCTCATGATTAAGTACTAGTTTTAGTCAACATTCAAAGAACAATCCTGTCATTTATTAATTCTATTAGATACTGCTGTATTACCAAAAGACATGGTTTTCTCTTCCTTCTCTGTCTTCTGATGCCAGCGTGTATAATTTAAAATACTTCAGCATAGGCAGTGTTGTGTGTGTGCGCGCATGTGCACACACGCGTGTTCAGTTTTGAGTAGTGGAATGGGGGTGGGGTGTGGTTAGTTAAAATTCGCAATAACCAAATATGGAATACACATGCTGGAAGGAAGGGGTGGTTGGCTAGCACTTGAAAGGCTCTAATCAAAAACCCTCCACTTCGGTGGTGTCTAATCCAAGCTTTCAGCTCTCTTCATCTCAGATCAACGCCAGATGGCATGGTAATTAGCACATTGGATGTAGAAATAGGTTTTTTTTTTCTCTTCCACTGGCAAAATTAGTTATGTTCAAGATGTGGATCTGAGTTTGACTAAATACCTTGACATGGAGCTCCTGAATGGACAGAGTTCCCGAAGACAGTGAACTCGATAGTCGCGTGCTGTGAGAATGGCCCCTCAGGTTAGGGTCTCTAGCCCATGTGGCATGAGTGTGCTCATCGGAGACTTTTTTGCCTGGCTCTACCCTGGAAGATGAATCCTGCTGCTAGGATTCTGTCTTTTCTGTTTTGCATTAACCTTTCACACAGGGTCATCTTAAATATCTAAAAGTACAGAGAACTGGTACTTCATTGAGCTTATGGAATGGGTTGTGTTAGCATTTTTGTTGCTTTTTATTTTTATTTTTTTTTGAGTTGGAGTCTCACTCTGTCTCCCAGACTGGAGTACAGTGGCTGCTCCCGGCCACTACAGCCTTGACCTGCTGCACTCAGGCGATCCTTCCACCTCCGCCTTCCAAGTAGCTGGAACTACAGGCGCGTGATACCACGCCTGGCTAAATTTTTGATTTATTGTAGAGATGAGATCTTGCCAAGTTGCCCAGGCGGGTCTTGAACCCGCGGGCTCAGGCAATCCACTCACCTCAGCCTCCCAAAGCGCGGGATTACAGGCTGAGCCACCGAGCCCGGCTGCTTTTTATTGTTAAAAAGTTTGTGTGTGTGGCAGGATTTGGTCTGAACATTTATTTATAGAATTATTCTACTTAACAGCAAAGCTTCAGGTGAGGAGACCTAGTAAAGCTACCGATATCTACTCAAAATAACCCAATCATAGTAATCTATCAGGATTAGGTCACTTTGCAATCACCTGACACTCTCATTTCTCTGAACTGAGGAGCATAAAAATGCGTATTTCTTTATAGATGCCTGAGAAAATGTTGACAAGATGATGACTGAGCTTTAATCCCCTTGTATTAGAGTTCACAGATAATGTTCACCTCATGAGTAATGATAGCTCATGTTTTCTGAACCTTGCACTGAGAATTTACACATATACATTAATATTTAATAGTCACACCATCTTATGAAGTAGTTAAAACCATGGTCCTCATTTTCCAGATGACAAATTTGAGGCACAGTGAGGATAAGTGACTTGTGTGTTCAAGGTCATACAACTAGTCATGAACAGGCCTGAAATTTCCAGCGCAGGCAGTCTGGTTCTTGAGACCATGCTCTTAAAGACAAGCTTCTATTTGTGTTCAAGATTAGATGAGATCATTCATTCAAGAAATACCTATTAAATTATAGACACTTAAATATTGGCCAAATATAAATTGGCTTTAAAATGATCCATTCTTCATGTATATTTATGTGTATTTACTTGTTTTGTAATGGTGGGTGTGCATATGTGAATTAATCACAGCATTCATCCACAATGCATATGTCTGGTTCTGGGTGATCACTCAGATAAACTTAACACAGAAAGGACAATTGCAATGACATTAATCCTTCCTTATCATGCTACAGGGTGTAGCCTTATCATGAATATGTTGAATCCATGTTTTACTTTGGTAGTATTATTTTTAACATATCCAGTAAAACTTTATTATGGAACACAGTATTTCCACAGTTGAAAAATGCTTCAAGGATTTAATAAAACCTCCTCACTGAGCAATGATTTTTATGCCAACATCTCCCCAGATCTATTTAAAAAAATCAACTTACCTTTTGGTTAGAAGGTTCTATAAAGCAATCCTGACTTTTCCGCTAATTGTTGATCAGACCTTGAAAAGTATAATTGGAAACAAGCTTATTTTTTCTGTACACTACCTTCACGTACTAATTTTTACTGACTGAAGTATTTTCTTGGCTAGGTTTCATTGGAACTAGGCAAGAGATTAAAGAGCCTGCTCTTGTTTTGCATGAAGAGAAAAATACAATGTTTCTTTCCCCCCCCCCCATATCAGTTTTAGATAAGCCTTCCAAGATCAAGAACTCTACAAAGGAAGTTAAGGCATTGCTTACCACCTTTAGAATTTCCACAAATGTGTCCAATTCACCCAATACCATCTCAGTAGGATGGTCAGGGGAATATGGAGGAGAAATGAGATCTTACTCTCAGTTTTAGAGGCAGGAGGAGAGAATGTTTGTTTTATGTGCTCACTCTGTAGAGAGGATGGTCTGTTGGTCATTAATATTAACATGAATGAGTGTTGCTTACCTGGTGATATAACACCAGGGCAGGCCAAACTGAGGCCCAAGAAAATGGGTAAATACTCCAGAGGAACTACAGACCTATCGTTTGGAAAATGTAAATACAAATTAAACACCAAAACCTTTAAGAACGAGGGAGACTTTTTTCACCTTTGTCAATGTGCCGCCCAGTTGTTGTAGTTTCTGTTCTGAGAAACACAGGAAGAAAAAAGTCTTAGCAAACAGAGTGAATGGGTTTCCTGTGTAAATTGAGATGACTTACTTGTTTTTTTTTTTTTTCCAAGTATTTGGTAAATGTTACAGTATGATCGCTTCAACTTATAACATAGGATTTTAGAATTTTTTTTTTTCTTAAGCAGGGAGTTGTAAATTATATAAACTAACAAGGAGAACAGATTTTCTACAAAGCTGTCATACAATCAAAAGAAAATGAAAATAAACAATAAATGGTAGAAATGAAAAGAAACAATAACTTTAGCAGTATATGCTGCCGTCATGTCAACGGACGTTGATGATCACAGTCACTACAGAAGAGGTGTAGTTTGTAACTTTACATGAGCTAATTGGTCAGTCAATGCAACCCTGTCAATATGTCCTCACACTCCGCGCTGCATCCGAGGAAACTAAAGATAGCAGTGGTCAACATTCCCAAAACCTAACTGGTGGAGTCAAGACTTAGCCAAGCACGCACAACTCCACATTCCCTTTAGATAATGTTTTCTTCTGAACAAGTATTGGACGGGTGTTTGTGAAATGTTTTATGTGCTTCCAGAAGATGTGGAGCTAACAGACGCCTCAAATCCGCCATTACAGCCTCCAAGAAAGCCCCAGTGCTCAGAGCTTGCCCTGGGAGCAGGTCACCTGACTTCTACGGCCTGGGTAATGTATCAAGCCAGGCCTTGACTTGTCAAAGGCAGTTAGTAGGGAAATGTTGTAGGAGGACTATTACAAATTCTTAAACCCAGGCATCTCAGAATGCCAGCAGATTGGACAACCCTGCCTTTCAAGAAATAAAACTCTCAGCCGACTCTGAATGCAAAATATGTGAGTCATGATGGGTGCTTTTTAGAAGCGTTTCTTCAAAAGGTCCGAGAGTGAAGGTGGCCTACGGAATGGAAAACATGGACGTGAGTGGTCATCTGAAATGCTTTCAGGCTTCTTGATTGTTGAGGCATGGCTCCCAGCTGGTCAGAGCCCTTTGCTGTGCCTAGTTCCACAGAGGGAAAGCCTCTCTTCAAACTGACATCCATTTCTTCGATCTGTCTGCTAGTTAAAAAAGCAAACCTGTCTTTGAGTGAGACAAAAGAGGACACTGACAATGTCTAGCATAGTCTAATTTTAAAAGTTACTCTTGGAGTGCTTGCTTTGTATCAGAAGCCATGCTAGGCATTTTATATCAATGAAATGTTGTTAATGTTCATAGTGACTTAGGAAATCGCATTTTTAATTTAAAAAAAAAAAAATCAGAGTCTCACTCTTTCATCTAGGCAGGAGTGTAGTTGGGTATGATCATGGCTCACTGCAGCCTCAAACCTCCTGGGTTCAGACGATCTTGCTGCTTCAACCTCCCAAGTAGCTGGAAATAAAAGCATGTACCACCGTACCCAGCTATTTTTTTTTTTTTGTAGAGACGGGGTCTTGTTACATTGCCTAGGCTGGTCTCAAACTCCTGAGGTCAACTTCCACCTTGGCCTCCCAAAGAGGTGAGATATAAGGCCAGAGCCACTGCATCGTCTTTCTTTCTTATTTTTTAGAAGAGAAAACTGAGCACACTGACTTTCTCAGTGTCATAAACATTAAGAAGGAGGATCAGAGTTTGCATTCATAAACAACATCATATGTTTCTAACCTTCCTCCTGCCTTTTGTCATTTAAAAGTCCAAAGGCTCTGACCTGTCTGGACATTCCGCAGGACATCTTACTGATATACCATTGATATAATTGTGTGAAATAAGCAGAAAGTGGCAATTGTATTGGAAGCCTTGAAGGCAGAAGAAAAGAAATGAACCCTATGAACATTCAAGCATCCACGATTACAGACTGGGGCATGCTGTGACATCCACTCCAAGGTAAAGGACGATCTCTCATATCTTGTCTGCCCATAAGAAAGAAGCCCAGTGCTGGGCAGACCCCTTGAACACGTCAGGCTCCTTGTGGCAAGGAGGCAGCTGGCGAGAATGGCATCGTCATGCTGGCAGGGGCATCTGACCCTGGTCATTGGGAAGGGGTAAAGCTCCTGCTGAACATGTGGAAAAGGAAGGATGAGTTTGGCTTCCAGGTGGTCTACTTGGCCATCTCTTGGTGCTCTCGTGCCCCTCGACCATGGCCGAGAAGAGCATGGTCACTGGGAGCTCAGACACACAGACGAAGGTCTGGGACACACCCCAGGCAATGTCTGGTCCATGCTCCTAGTGTCTCCACGGAAATTGCCAGGGGTGTATGGAAGAGAAATGCGATTTCATGCCGAGTGTTAGAGACTGGAGGAGAAAACGTGTGTTCCATGCCCTGACTGTTTGGAAAAGCAGAGGACTGTCGGACTGCCCTTAGTATTGGCATGGATTAGAGGGGCTGGGCGAGGGTGAGGGTGATTTAGAGTGAGCAGCAGGAAGGCAGGCAGAAGCTGTATGGCAGCGAAGACCTGCAGAGCACCTGCAGTAGAGGGGACAGTGACTCATTCCACCAACATTTCTCTTGTGAGTTTCCCCAGGAAACAAGACCAATGAGCACATGGTGGGAGCTCTTTCCGGGGGTTTGGGTTTACCACAAGAAGGTATCATTCTGAGCCGTGCAAGGGGCAGATGGTGGTGGATTCTCCACCTGGATCTCCGGGTTCATGGTCTGCAGCTCTGTCTCTCACTGGGAATTTCACTCAGCTCCAGGGAACTGCCTAGTCCGATCGTGCAGAGGTTTTAGTTTGTTTCTATTTCACAATGTCTGGGGACTCGGGTGGGAAGACTTGAAGACTGAGGATATTTTTATGAGCAGAATCTTGGGACATCTAGAGGCATCTCTTCTCATGCGTCCGAAAGTTGGTGCTGGCTGCCTGTGGAGACCTTAGTTGGGCTGTTGGCTGCAACACCTACACCGAGCGGGGACATCCCCACGTGGTCTGCATTCATTTGGATTTCATGGCATGGAAATTAGGTTTCTGCTGTCTCAGGGGAGCAAGGCGGAAGCGCTTGGCATTTTGGGTCAAGTTTTGGAAGTCACATACTATCAAGTCTGCTGTCCTGTGTCAGACAAGGCACTCACAAAAATCGACTCCACTTCAAGGGGAGGGGACAGAGACCCAACTGAGAGGTGGGAAGTATGTCAGTGTCACACTGTAGAAAGTCCATGGTGGGTGGGGGATGTTGTTATAGTTACCTTTGGATATTTTTCTTTTTTTGAGTCGGAGTCTCACTCTGTCATCCAGACTGGAGTGCAGTGGCACGATCATGGCCAGCCCAGCGTCAACCTGCTGGGCTCAGGTGATCCTTCCACCTCAACCTTCCAAGTAGCCAGAACTGCAAGCGTGCGACACCTCTCCCAGCTAATTTTTTGATTTATTGTAGAGATAAGGTCTCGCCATGTTGCCCAGGCTGATCTCGAACCCGCGGGCTCAGGTAATCCTCTCACTTCTGCCTCCCAAAGTGCTGGGATGACAGGCATGACCACTGTGCCCAGCTATGATTTATTTGTATACTATAACTATGCCACAATGTGTTCTAAATTTTGACCTTTGTTCGTGTATTTTCCTAATCTCAGAATTCCACCATAGAGGTGCCGCCAATGTTTGCCTAACAAAACCCCACTCATCTATCACGACTTTTCCTTCATGCCTAGACCAGAAGAGAGCTCTCCTTTCTTCTTTCGAGATCATTCGCTGGGAAAGCACCAGTAATGAGTCATTTATCACACTATTCTCTACTACCTGCTATTTCAGGAAGAGGCAGTGCTTTATTTTGATTGGGTTTGTTACTAAATGCTATTCCCAATGAAAAGAGGCTGTCTTCCCATGGCAAAATTTAGAGGAGAAGCCTTACCTTTTGCTAAACTTATTGCTTCCTCAGGGTTTGTGAATTTTGAAATGAAAGAGATTTTGAAATGAAAGAGAATTGGGCCAATTTTACTTGGGTGCCTGGATTGTGGGTAAATTACAACAGCAGGCACTATTGATAGCCTTTCTTTCTACAATCTAGGAGGCTGGTCTTTACCATGTCAAAAAAAAAAAAAAAAATGAGCCGGGCTCGGTGGCTCAGCCTGTCATCCTGCGCCTTTGGGAGGCTGAGGTGAGTGGATTGTCTGAGCCCACGAGTTCAAGACCCGCCTGGGCAGCGAGACCTCATCTCTACACTACATCAAAAAATCAGTCAGGCGTGGTAGCGCCTGCCTGTAATTCCGGCTACTCAGAAGGCTGAGGCGGAAGAATCGCTGGAGTCCAGCAGGCCGAGGCTGTGGTGGCCGGGAGTGGCCACTGCACTCCAGTCTGGGCGGCAGAGTAAGACTCCAACTCAAAAAGAAAAGAAAAGAAAAGAAATGAAGTAAGGAGGAGAGGCAGAGAAGGAGTTCTAAGAGTGCTGGAGACCTTGTGTCTTGCTGTTTCTGAGTCTCATCATATTCCTGAATTTAGGTTCCAGATCACACCCCATTTCCTTAAAAACATTCTCCTTTTTTCTTAATCTAGCTTATTTTTCCACTTATAGCCAGAAGTATTTCAATCAAAAGACCCCCTCACACTTTTTTTTCCCTCAGAGCATTGTATGGACTAATGTTACGTGAAACCCTCTTTGGATAATGACAGCTATAAAATGATAGACTTCAAGCAAAAGGGGTAGCGTCTCCCAATCTCATCCTGTGATAGATCGGACAAAAACCACGTCCTTCTCTATGCTTCATCAATATCACATTATCAGATTTATTTTCTGTGGACATGTTGTAAAATGTAAGTATAACACTGAGTTTTAGAAGACCTTGGAAATGATGGCTTCGAACTTTTAAATGATACATATAAAGAAATAGCCAGAGAAGTTTGGTGTTTTACACAAGATTGCACAGGTAAGTGACACTGATGTCAACCCTGCATTTCAGTACACTGTGATTCGTGGTAACCCTGCGGGTAAGGATGCAATGCAAATATGTCTCAGTGGATTTTCAGATCCTGCTTGTTTGCAGGAAGTGATGTGTGCAACTTCCTGAACACTTCTCCTGGAGCTTCCTCTTTCCCAGTGCATATTGGCTGGATCGCGGTCACCACTGCAACAGTGTCTTTGGACACAGAAATGGAAACCACAGGAGAGATAGACAGAGCTCTCCCCACCGTAGAATCCCTGGACAACTGCATGCAGCAAGGCCCGTAAACTATTCTGAAAGGTTACCCAAAAGACAAGACAACCTTTGTCATGGCTGAGATATTGCATTTTGGTTGTTTTCATTACGGTTGCTTATCTTGCTTATATCCTCACGATTATGCCCTGCAAATAAAACTTCATAAAGAAGCCGGGCTTGGTGGCTCAGCCTGTAATCCTGCACTTTGGGAGGCTGAGGTGAGTGGATTGCCTGAGCCCGCAGGTTCGAGACCCGCCTGGGCAACTTGGTGAGACCTCATCTTTACAATAAATCAAAAAATCAGCCGGGTGTGGTAGCGCGTGCCTGTAATTCCGGCTACTCGGAAGGCTGAGGCGGAAGGATCGCCGGCGTCCAGTGGGTTGAGGCTGGGAGCAGCCACTGCACTCCAGTCTGGGCGACAGATTGAGACTCCAACTCAAAAAAGAAAACAAAACAAAAGCAGCTTCATAAAGATGTTGTATATATTAAATAATAGATTTACAGTACTTAAAAGAGACATAAACAGAATAGACACAGAGTAAACAATAGCTGTTATTATTTGAATTATTATTGAATTTCTGGCCTTTTTCTTTGACACTTCAAACCCTGTCCTTGTTTCTGAGCTCACTGTTGTCTGTGTTCTTCCTCAGTAAATCATTTGATCCATGCCAATAACTGGGGAACAGGGGCATTCCATTGGAAGCTCATTCCAGATATGGGAAACCCAGTCTGAGTCTGGGATCCTAATTGTTTAGGAAGTAAATTTACAGTTGTAGAGCTGATATTAGAATGTGAGTTTCAGTATATCTTGTTGCCAGACAGAAATTAGCCCACATTGAAGACTGAAGGATTGTGATGGTGTAAATGCTATGAAATTTGTGTTCATGTTTCAAGTTGTTGTGGCATGTGTTACCAGAGATCTGGTAACACGGGAGAGTCTCAAATGGGAAGGTGCATGCTTAACTTTTCAACGGTGATCAAGAAAGACACCACTGAGTGCCCACAAGAGCAGTGAGTTTCCATCCAGGTCACTGCCCAGAAGGTGACGGCCCATGGTGATCAGCTCACTCAGGCTCCCAAACTGTCACTAGGATTTTCCTTTTTACTTACACCATTTTCAAAACAGGCAGATAATCTGTCCTATCCCTGTTGATAAGTTCAACTCCAAAAAGGAAAGAATAGTGAAGATTAAAAAAGGACGTGGGGAGGGGGCAGTATATCCTGTATCAAAGTTATGTTGTATTTTATTTTTTAAGTTTTAAATGGGATCCCGAGTGCTTTTGTACTGGCATGTGGAATAACCTGCCCTTTTGTGATTGACTAATGGATGTCACACAGTGGTAATGGCAGAAGATAAACACACCTGCACATATAGGTCCTGTGAACCTCAAGGCAGAGGATGCTGGCTTTGCTAGAAAACTCAGTGGTTAGAGAATGATTACTGGGGAAATGCCTCACAATGAGCCAATGCAGTTCTGGACAGGGATATATAAAGACATTATTAATTTGGAAGAAAGTTTTGTTTTCGCCAATATATCTTTTATTTGGCTCCAGATAAGACGGTTGTTCGGAGCTTTTTGAAAGACCTTAAGTATGCTATTTATTAGAGAAACATTCATTTAATCAAATAACACTCACTTTATAGAGGAAGAAATATTCCTCTGCTCCGAGGGCCATGGGTCATACATTGGAGTATGGCTTTGGTCACTGACAGTGCTGACATGATGGGGAATTTTTTTTCTTCTTCCCTTATGAGGATTCTTTTCTGTAACCTCTGGCTGCATTAGAAACTTCACTGCTTAACAGAAACAATTGTTCTTTGTTCTCCTGGCCAAGTGAAAGCTCTTGTTTTCCAGTCCAGCCCTGCTGGCAGGTTAGATGCAATCAGGGGTGTCATCAAGAGGAGATGAGAAGATGCAGAATACAACCACTTGTTGTTTTTGGAGGCAAAATGCCCACTTTTCTGGCAAAGTCAAAGCTAAGCACATGTGAGAGCAAAAAAGGTTCAATCGTGGATCTTTCAGAGTGATGGTTATTGCTTTGCGCAAATTCAAAGTGAGAGTTGAGAGCATCAGTATTTCTGACTACTTTCCCAAGACAGACACCTTCACAGGCAGGCTTAGACATTTTTACATGTTTTAGAAACTCAGAGTTCAAATACGATGCATTCAATACACCCATAATGCCAACAACTTAGAACTTGTGTGTTTATTCAAGAATCTTTCACGTGGTATCTTCAGTAGAAAGTCTATAATAAAATGGTTTGGAGAATAACCTACTGATGAAAAATGGCTGAAAGTAAATAGAGACGTCTCCTTAGTTACAAGGTGGAGGATTTTTAACTGCGTTACTGTCACCTAGACTAGGTCTCCCCCTCCTCACAAACACTCCATTTTTCGGAACACTGATTGCCCTGCTGCTGAGATCTCTGGCTCTTTGGTTACTGTATATGAATGACCTCCATAGAGTACGGTGATGTCCACCTTCATGAGGGAGGTGAGGGTGAGTGGTCAGGTAGATTTGCCTTTGTGTTGGTCACTCCTGTACCTAAATGCTGAAGAAATGAAGGGAGGAGGTACAAGTTGATTCAGGAACATGCTGTCATGACCAAGAGCCAGAAGCCGTGTCATTCGTGTCTCCAAAGACACATGGATGGTGCAAGTGCAGAGAGGGAAGACGGGGCTGGCTCCCTGGAGTTCCAGTGTGTGAGCCGACCACAGAGCCGTCAGAGGGGAGGGAGGGCCACTGAGGAGACCGGCGAAAGAGGGACTTGGAGGGCAAAGAGAGTGGCCATCCACGCTAAATGCCACAGGGTGTTTGAGGACTGAGAAAAGACAGTGAAGAGTACGGGGAGAGGGGAGAGTCTCTGGGGAATTGGGAGGCAAAAAGGATGTCTTCAAGCAGAAGCATTTCAAAAGCATACATTTAGCCATCTGGGGTTTTTAAAAAAAGGAACATTTTATTCTGCCTTTTGAAAGGAAAGATTTGACATTTAACGAGTAATCTGCATTTCATCCTAAAGGAAGGGCATATCTTCAGCTTAATTATTCTCCACAGAAAACGTCTGTGTGTGTCTGTGTTTCTGATGCTTAGTGTGCACCAAACACGTGTTTTAGCAAAGTACTGTCAGTACGACAAACTAGAGGCATATATACGTATATACTCACACACATACACACGTATATTCATATACACACATATAATACACACGAATACACACACACACACACACACACACATATAGTTGTTGTGAGAGGCTGTGTTCAGTTTCAGTGAACTTTTTTTTGAGATTATTTCATTGCATTCGTTCATTTCCTGATGGGTGATTTATGAGCGCACTTGCCCACACCACGCTGAGTGTTCAGCAGTTTTTGACCCCAAACTACATGACCCACAGGCCCCAACCTCCCTATTCACCCGATCTCACCTGAGCAACTTTGTTTCCCCGAAGGAAAAAAGTCCTTAAAGGGAAACATTTTGCCGATACAAAAGAGGTAAAACAAAGAAACGGCAGAAGCACTAAAAGGCATCAAATTTGACAAGTTCACAAACTGTTTCAAGCAGAGGAATACGTGTCTTGATGGGTGTATCGCATCCAACGGAGAGGACTTCGAAGGTGACTGAAGCTTGAACATGTCAGAATAAACACACAATTTTTAATAAATAAATTCCAGATTTTTGGGGATCCCCCCTCGTATGTGTGTTTCTAGAATTTTCTTTTTTTAACCTTAGTTCGTGATTGCAATGAACAATACTGGGTTGGAGCAAACCAAAAATTCTGGAGGTCGCCAAAACGCTTTGCTGAACATTGATTCATAACATATACAGGAAGTCAGTATGCCAAATCTACTAGTGCTGTTAAGGAAGGTATCCTGCTTTAGTTAGAAAAAAACAATAGCCTCGGGATCGGATGTAAGTGACTGCTATGATGTTTTTGTCCATTCAATTGGTCCAGGGATCCTTGTTTTGTCATTGTGAGAACTCACTGAATTGGTGCACATGAATGTGCTAATGGCACATATACAGGCCATGTATGAGGATGACACAGCAATGTCTTTGAGAGTGCACTGCGTCAAGACCTGCGAGCACAGTAAGGAGTTCTTTCAAGAAACCTGAAACTCATGATGAGTTTGAATGAAAGTTTGCTCAGATCTCCAAAGTTTCACCTCTAACTTAGGGTTAAGATGACTTTGGTCTGTAAATGCTTCCAAGAAGCTGTAAGCTGTTTCCCACCTTCACTAGAAATAAACATCTCTATTTTTTTCTTTCTTTTTTTTTTTTTTGAGTTTGAGTCTCACTCTGTCACCCAGGCTGGAGGGCAGTGGCACGCTCCCAGTCACCCCAGTGTTGACCTGCTGGACTCAGGCGATCCTTCTGCCTCAGCCTTCCAAGTAGCTGGACCTACAGGCGTACGCTACCATGCCTGGCTAATTTTTGATTTATTGTAGAGACGAGGTCTTGCCAAGTTGCCCAGGTGGGTCTCAAACCTCTGGACTTAGGCAATCCAGTCGCCTCGGCCTCCCAAAGTGCTGGGATGGCAGGCTGAGCCACTGAGCCTGGCCTACATATTTATTTCATCATATTACAGATGATTTGGTATCACATGTCTTCTCAGCACGAGTTCTCAGAATAATTCATTGCAAAATGCATCCTGAGGGGCTAAAGCATGTAGACTTATCTGTTTTATACGAGCTAATAAAAACTTGGATAATTATGCCAACTTGTTGGTATTCATTCACTTAATACTTGACAACAAACATTTTCCTGATATTTTCAGGTCCATATCAATTTTCTCTTGACGACATTCCTGATTTATGACAATTATGCTGTATTGTCAGAATCTTGGAGAATATCTACCCTGTTTTCTATGGCATAAACCAAGTAGATAATTCACGCAAAAGTTATGCCTCTTTCCAAATAATTGCTGATTCCCCAGGAGAACTTGTGAGTTGCTTTGCCTGTGGCAAAGGTGCACACGCATGTTTATTGCGGCATTATTCGCAATAGCAAAAACATGGAACCAACTGTGCTGGCATCAAAAGAGGACTGGATAAAAAAAATGTGTTGCATATACATGCTGGAATATTAGGTAACCATAAAGAAGGACAAAATTATGAACTTTGCAGTAACTTGGATGGACTTAGAGTCTATATCACTGAGTGATCTATCCCAAAAACAAAGAACTGAGTGTCACATGTTCTCACTCATAAGCGGAACTTGAACAATTATCATAATATTATAAGAAAGGTAGTAGCGGGAAACTCTGGGGGGGGGGCGATGGAGGGTGGGATTGACAATTGTGGGAAACAGCCAGGGATGGGGGGAGACACATCAACAAAGATACCTGCATAATGGACATTTGTATACCTAACCCTGAATTGTACCCCACATCTTTAAAATTAAAAATTAAAAAAAAAAAGTTTTGTTTGAACATCAGTAACCAAATATCTGTATTGGCCTCCGCAGAATATCCCACAATCCATCCAGTTCACTGAGTCCAAGGTTGAGGGAAAATCAGTAAAATCATCAAATTATCTTACACAATTTTGAACCAATTGTGACATCTGATGGCAAGGAATGTAATGCAACTCAGTTTGGGATAGAATGCTTGACGTTTTCCTCCTCTGCTTGTAAATATTGGGCTTCAAACCCAGATAAACTCTGAAAACGTTAAGGGAGAAACTGTGTAAAGTTTATATGTCATGCTCAGTAAACTAATAGATTCCGTTTCGGGGCAGTGAGAATTATTATACAGATGTGTCCTTCTCTGAACTCAGACTGCTGTTAGGAGGAGTTTCAATTTGTTTAGGACTTAATTATTCTGGACTTCTCGACTTGCGTATGCCAGCTTTCTTCCAACTGGAGTGCAGGCTTCCTGAGAAGAGTTACCATATCTTAGGTTTTTGTGTCTCCTACATTATTTAACAGTTCAGGACAACTGTTAAGTGCTTAACAGATGGTTGACTAATTAAAATTCTTTTGTAGATATTCGCTATCATTTTAGGTGAAGGAGTAACCGGGCAACACTGGATGTAGAGTCCATGATGACACCTTTACTATGAGTACAAGAAGCCAGGCCTAAAACTGGACCAGTTAGCCTGTTCGCCTAAACTGACTTTGGGCCCACCTTGGAAAGAAGTTAGATATTTTCCTGTTGACATTTGGATGTGTCCGCACTAAAGCCTAAAAGGGAAATGCCTCAGAATTACCGAAAACCTAGAATTTTGGCCTTAATCAACCTTATAGTCTGTTCTCTTGGAATTACTCAACCCCTTTTATACACACTTTTTTTTTTATCAACGTAAACATCTGAAATTGTAAATACTTTAATATCTATTTTTTTCCAACTTAGAACTTGAAAGTCACACAAGTTATTTGAAAAGAAGAATGTATGCCAGATTAAATTTCTCTCTCTTCAAGCTGATTGAGAGAAGAGAATTATAGTGCTGGTCTAGTGGAAAGATCAGAAATCGGGATTCCAACTTAAGTTTTCCAGAGACTGCAAAAGAACTGTAGGCTTTAAATAAGTGTACGTTGGTGAGGGAGAGGGGCTGTGGGGGGTGGTGAGAAAAAGGAGGATCTTTGAGATTATGTCTCTAATGCTATGTTTCTAATGTATATTTCAGTGTTAAAATGTGAACTCTGGGTTGCCCATTTCATATTTCAGTGAGTTTATTCAAGGCATTATACGGAATTAAATGTCTGAAATTATTATTTATGAGTCCTGTATAGCCTGGCTTAAGCCATTTAACCACCTGGAGATTTTCTCCTCATTTTAAAATGGAGAAGTTGTATGGCCAGTGTGTCTCCCAGGATTGTTGGAAACAGGGAAGATCATGCAGGTGAAACTCTGAAAAATGACAGGGACCCGAATAATTATGTGTTCCTTACCATTATTCTCTTTGCACTCACAACACTCTCTCTCTCTCTCTCTCTCTCTCTCTCTCTCTCTCTCTCACACGGTACCAGGTTTGGGGGCCAGGTGCTGTAACATCCTCCTGTTCTGTGCACAGCGACCTGCATCACGGGTGCCTATGCCTGAATTTATGCAAACTGGACGACATCTCGGCCTGTGCTCTCAGGTGCGCACGAGCCCGGAGTGAACCTGTGACCTGCCATCTAGTGCACATTTCTGAAAGACGGCTGAGCCACCCTCAGCTGGAGTTGCTGACAGTCCCAGGGAGCTTCCAGCCTCATTAATTATGTGTTCAAAACGACACTGTTTGGCACATTAAGAACTGCTAATTATGCCCACATTCTCATCTTCATTTTCCAGCGTATTGCGATTTCTTCATCATGTCCTAACTGCCTGAGTAAGCAACTTATCTCCCCATGTCTCCACTTGCCCGGCAGATGTTCTGTCTCTCCCAGCAGATGTTGGCACTGCCTAGGAAGGAGCCAGCCTCTCTGAAGAGACGAAACGGTCATTCATCATGTGGAAAGCTTTAGAAGAAAGTATCTTGTCTTTCTGTCCAAACCCACCTCTTCCTCAACACCCCAATAAAAGTGAAAAACAAACCGATACAAAATTGGAGGTAGCTCTGTTTCTTCCTTTAACAGTTTTTCTCTCTTTGTCTCTCTCTCCCTCCCTTCCTCCATTTCCCCCTTCTTTCTAAAAAATATTTTAAAAAGATGTTTTAAAAATATTTTAAAAAATATCTTAAAAATTTTTTTACCTTTTTTCTAAAAAAGTATTTTTACTGGTTTGCATTAAGAGAATTCAACACATAATTTAAAATCTGACTTAAATTTTTAAAAATTGTACTGCAGTATTCTCCTTTCAAAGGACGAGCAGTCAATGATAAAAATAACCTATGGTGTAAAATAATATTAAATGTGTTGAGTTTATAGCTTCCTTTAAAACTCCATAATTTATGTGGGTTTAGAATACAGAGAGGATACTGAAATCTATGAATTCTCAGAATTTTGCAATCTGTAGGCTTTACGTTTAATGTCACAGGATCAAACGAATTGACCCTCATGAACTTTCTGAAGCAAACTCCTCATGCCATGGATAGGAAAAAAAAATAAAGCTCTGATAAATCAAGTGATTTACTTAAAGACAGAAACGAGTTGTCGGCAAAAACACAGAGAAAACATACTTATATTTCCCAGTTTAAATTTTTTTCAATTTAGAAATTGGCGAGTTAAGAGAAGTGTTTATTTAACATGTTACTCTCCTCAGTCTCTGGAAGGGCACTCAACACTTGGTATATGTCCATTGAATGTTTACTCTTAAATATGTTTTTGTCTTATTAATAGTTTTCTTGACCGTCAGGGTTCGAATTCCAGCTCCTCCATTCAACAGCTGTGCGATTTGGGGCAAAGGGGTTACCTTCTCTGTACTTCTATTCCCTCAACTCTAGAAGCACAATAACAAGACGTGCCTTTTAGATTTCTGTCAAGGTTGGAGTGCTTGGAGCAATGCTTGTCTAACGCATAGTGAACCCTCAAAAATGGAGTTGTCATGTCCACTGCATGAACAGGTAAAATGCATTTTACAAGAATGAAGGTGTAATTAAAGAAATAAAATGTGCTATATAAGAATCCAAACATACACAGATAATGGAAGTTAAGGGGAAGGAATGGAGTGGGGATGTGTTGTCTGTTTATTAAATAAATCTTTATTGGTAAGACATGATATGAAATAAAATATGTGGATTTTATTTCATAGGAGAGCACTTTTGGTGAGTGCCCTTAGAGTTCCCATTACCTGATTTCACGTCCATAAGTGTTAGATATGTCCCACTCTACAGAAAAGTTGACCTAACTACTGAATCCAGGAGTAATTATAAATAAGGAAGATACAGGTGAGAGAAACTTAGTGCAACTTTGGTTTGGACACACCTTATGGCTGGGATATTAGGAGGAAGAGAGGTTTTGTATGGACTTTCTTTTTCTCTCTTGCAGCTTCTATTCGGATTTTAAGAAGACTTGTAGAATTTTAAAGAAAAAGAAAATTGCTGTTTCTGTGCAAGGAATCAGTCTGTTGTCAAGGGGTAGTTGAGATATGAATGCTAATCATTGTGAAAAAACTTATTACCATGTTTTCTCCAATAAGTAGTCAAAAGGATTAGGTCTTTTACTGTGAAACCCAAACTCCAAAGTGGGTGAGATTCAGATTCATAACAACAATGGATTAATGAATAAACAATTAATTATGCCTTGCTGTTTGATTTTTTAAAAGCTTTATATTTAAGTTGGCTTTATTGAGATTTCAATTACATATTATAAAACTTTCCTTCTTAAGTATACAGTTTGATAAGTTTTGAAAATGTACACTGTCAGGTCATCACCACTTCAGTCGAGGTACATGGCCAGGTGCAGTGGCTCATGCCTGTAATCCCAACACTTTAAGGGGCCAAGGTGAAAAAATACTTGAGGCCAGGAGTTCAAAACCAGCCTGGGCAACATGGGGAGACCTCATCTCTACAAAAAAAAAAAAAAAAAAAAAAAAAAGCTGGATGTCATGGTGCATGCATTTGGGTATACCATAGCTTGTAGTCCCGGCTATTTGGGAGGCTGAGTCAGGAGGGTCGCTTGAGCTCAGGAGGTCGAGGCTGTGGTGAGCCGTGACCATGCCACTGCTCAAGCCTAGGCCACAGAGTGAGACCCTGACTCAAAAACAAAACAAAACAACCTCCCCCTCCTCCCCAGGTAAATTCCTGTTACCTCAAAGACATCCCTTGTGACTTTACTGTGCAGACAGTTCCCATCTCTCACAGCTTCTGCAAACTACTAATATGATGTCTGTCCCTACTGTTTTGCCTTTTCCTGATTATTATGCAAATTGAATCATAAACAGTGCAGCTTTTGCTGTCTAGCTGTTTTCACTTGAAGTAATACATTGGAGACTCAATCATGTGATTACATGTAGTTTTAAAATTATCGTTGCTGAACACTGTTTCATTTTATAGGTATACCATAGTTTGTTTCTCTATTTACCTTTGGATAATATTTTGGACCTTTGAGTTGAGACCAATTTTTGGTAGTTCTGAGCAATCACGTATGAGTATTTATGTGAACAAATTTTTTGGGGGGGAGGTAAATACCTAAGAGTAGAATTTCTGGGTCATAAGGTGAGTATATGTTGTAATTCATAAGAAACTGACAGATTGTTTTCCCGAGTGGCAGTTCCATTTTGCACTCCTACTAGCCATGTAACACATACATCCACACCAGCACTTAGTATTGTCAGGTTTTTTTTTTTTTTTTTGAGTTGGAGTCTCACTCTGTCGCCCAGACTGGAGTACAGTGGCCGCTCCCGGCCACCGCAGCCTCGACCTGCTGGGCTCCAGCGATCCTTCCGCCTCAGCCTTCCAAGTAGCTGGAATTACAGGCATGCGCTACCACGCCCGGCTGATTTTTTGATTTATTGTAGAGATGAGGTCTCGCTGCCCAGGCGGGTCTCGAACCCGCGGGCTCAGGCAATCCACTCACCTCAGCCTCCCAAAGGCGTGGGATTACAGGCTGAGCCACCGAGCCTGGCTGTTTTTTTTTGTAGAGATGAGGTCTTGCCAAGTTGCCTGGGCTGGTCTCGAACCCGCAGACTCAGGCAATCCACTCACCTCAGCCTCCCAAAGGCGCGCCACTGAGCCCGGCTTGTCAGGTTTTTTTTAAGTATTCTGGTAGAAAGTCACTGGTGTCTTGTGGTTTAAATTTGTACTTCTCTAAAGACTGATCATGCCGAGCGTCTTTTTATGTGTTTATTTTCTCTTTGTATATCTTCTTGGGTGAATTCTTTGTTCAAATCTCTTTCTTTCCCATTCATATTTTTTTTTTGTCTTAGTGAAAGGTTTTCCATGCATTCTACTGTTAAGTCTTTTATCATTTATGTGTTGCAAATTTCTCCTCTTTGCTGTTTATATCTTAATTTTGAACTGTCTTTTGAAGAGTGTAAATTTATAATTTTGTGAGATTTAATTTATCATTTTTTTCTTGTATGATACATGTAAAAATAATTTTAACCCTTACCATTTAGGTCTATGACTTCATTTGGAGTCAGTTTTTGTATAAGGTGGGAGGTAAGCTTCAAGGATATTCCCCCCACCCCTTTGGCATATGAATGCCCAATTGCTCCAGCAATATACGTAAAAGATTTTTCTTTTTTCACTGGGTATTCTTGGCATCGTTGTCTAAAATAAAGTGACCATATCTCTGTGCATCTATATCTAGACTTCTCATTCTGTATTGTTCATCTATATGTATAATCTTCATGACAATGTGCACACTACCTTGAATTCTGTAGTTGTATATCAATATTAAAATCAGGTAGAATGGACCCCCCAACTTTGGTGAAATTTTTCAAAATTGTTTTAGCCATACTAGTTACTTTGTTGTTCTGTAAAAGCTTCAGAATCCGCTTGTACGTTTCTGTTACAAAAATCTTGCAATTTTGTTGGGAATGTGATCAACCTACAGATAAACTTGAATAGAATTGATCTTTGAACAGTGCTGAATATCCCAATGAATGAACACACCACGCCTTTCCATTTCTCTAGGCATTTGTTTAGTTATTTAGAGACAGGGCCTCTCTTTCACTCAGGCTGGAGTGCAGTGGTGCAGGTCATAGCTCACTATAACCTCCAACCCCTGGGTCCAAGCACTCCTCCTGCCTCAGGCTCCAGAACAACTAGAACTACAGGCATGTGTCACCACACCTAGCTAGTTATTATTATTACTTTTATTTTTTGTAGAGATGCAGTCTTTCTATATTGCCCAGGTTGGTCTTGAACCTCCTGGCCTCAGTCAATCCTCTTGCCTTGGCCTTCCAAGGTGCTAGTTTTTTAAAAGCCTAAAATAGGTATTAAATAGATGATAAATTAAATCTAACAAAATTATAAACATACTCTTCAAAAGACAGTTCAAAATTAAGATATAAACAGCAAAGAGGAAAAATTGGCAACACATAAATGATAAAAGAATTACACAAAGACAAATTAACAGTAGAATTACACAAAGACAAAAAATGAATGAGAAAGAAAGAGATTTGAACAAAGAATTCACTTAAGATATACAAAGAGAAAATAAACACATAAAAAGGCGCTCAGCGTGATCAGTCTTTAGAGAAGTACAAATTTAAACCACAAGACACCACTGACTTTCTACCAGAATACCTAAGAAAAACCTGATAATACTAAGTGCTGGTGTGGATGTATGTGTTACATGGCTAGTAGGAGTGCAAAATGGAACTGCCACGTGGGAAAACAATTTATCGGTTTCTTATGAATTACAACATATACTCACCTTATGACCCAGAATTCTACTCTTAGGTATTATTACCTCCCCCCTAAAAAATTTGTTCACATAAATACTCATATGTGATTGCTCAGAACTACCAAAAATTGGTCACAACTCAAAGGTCCGAAATATCACCCAAAGGTAGAGAAACAAACTATGGTATACCCATAAAATCTTGCAAATATTTTAAGATTCATTTCTAAGTATTTAACATAAACTGCTTCCATGTAATGCTTGATGGTTTTAGAGTGCGGTGGGCTCTAGAGATGCTCACCAGAACTCCTGTTCCCCTTTTATCATGCAACTGGAACATATGCCCTCCATGACCTCCTTGAAGATCAGCACAGCCACGCAGTTTTCCTTGGCCACCAGAACATTTCTGAGCAAAAATTGTTAAGAATTAATGGGAAATTCACCCTGTTGCCTTGCTCTACCACTGTGGAAAAATTGCAGGAAAAAATGATGCATGCTTATGCTAAATGCACGTGCCAGGGAGATCAGAATGTTGGTTACAAGAAAAGGGAGGACACCTGGAAAAGTCATGGTCAAGATTACGGAGACGTTCAGTGACGAGCAAAAGTGTTCAAACTTTATTTCCAAAGCAGTGGGATGACTGTTGAAGACTTGTGAGCAGGGAAATGAGGTTACCAGAGCTGGACTGGAGAAGGCAAATCCAGCAGTGGAATGGTACAAAGTAGACAGAAAGAGGAGAGGTACTTGTGGTAGAGAGAAAGTTCAGAAAGCTATTCCACGACTCTATGGAGAGGAAGAGAGGCAGCTATGTCTGTGATAGAGCAACTAGAAAGGATAAAACAAAGATGGAGTCCCCTAGAGAAGTAACAGAACTTGATGTCTGGTCGGGTGCAGACAACAGAGAAGACGGATAATCTTTTACGGGAAACCCTCCTTGACAGTATGAAGGGGGCTCAACGTTTAGGATGTTTGAAAAAGATACATATCTTTATATCAGTGTGAAGGGCGCTATCATCCTAAACTTGCCAGAATTTCCATTTTTACTGAGATGTGTGGGGCTCACCCTTCTTTCAAGGAATGAAGGGAAGGAGGGGGAGTGCTGGAGACATACTCTTCTAAGTTTCAAGACGACAAGAAATAGCTTCCTGGTTTACTAAACAAAAACAGTGAAGGGGTTATGTGTGATCTCTTCTCCTGAAACTTGAAGTTCCCTGAGAGCAATCATGAACTGACTGCCCCTGGTGTTTTCCTAACTTTGAATCTCTTATAAGATTGAGTTTTATTTTTTCTACTTTTCTAATCAGAACTGAGGGGTAAGTTTTTCAAAATCTTCTTCGGCTTGCAAACACAAGAGGCAGTGTCTGTTCTTATTGGAGAATGAAAATTTGGTGCTTTTTCCAAGCTTGTTTTTTTGTGTGAGAAATATATTTTCAACAGTTTAAGCGTCCTGTGCCTCCGCTGGTCTGTCCATACTCTGTAGAGTTTAAAGCTGGACTGCATGTGAGAATGTCATTGACCTGCTGCCAGTTTTCTGAGCATAGATTTTGTTGACTGATGGATGGAATTTCCTTTTTAGAACTTGGAGTTAAAGTACTCCAGTAATGTCCCAAGGAACAGCTTTGCTCCAATTTATCTGTCTTGCCACTTGGGTTCCTATGCTTGGAGATGTATTCATGCACAGTAAAGGAGTTTGCAAATCTCGTGCATTATATTTCCATTAGCTTAGAAAACATGCATGTCTGAGAAAAGCACCCTCACAGCAAGCTTCAACGTTGCCAGATTGTAATCATCGTATGTTCTGAGGATGGGTCTGGTCTCCACCAGTACGCTGCTGTGATTTGGCTTGTGGAGGAGATGTGTGTTTTGCATTCCTAAAATTGAAGTCCTGTAGTTTGTAACAGGCCTTAAAAAGGCGATTAATCAATAATCTTACACATACATTTTAGATAAGAAAACATGGACACCAGAGTATAAGGCAGACCTGGAGCCAAACCTAGTTGATTCTTTTCACTGTGAATAATGTCTAAAGAATGACTTTGGAAGCACTCTCTCTAGGAACCAGTGATTTCAAGTAATCAGTAGAGTATTTATCATTAGAATAAAGGTCAGGCTTTTTTTTCTTGCATCTGCTCATAGAATTTAGTGAACATTAATAATAATGAAAGCATATACAGTGAAAACATTGTCCTCAACTGAGAATTAAAATATGCTATTGATCTAATATGTTTAAAAATTAAGAAGAGGCTTCCGATGCCTGTTGTGTCTGGCAAGTTGTTCAGACGCCATAGTGGGCTGAGCCAATTTGCAGAAACTCACCTGTGGGTCAGGTTTTCTCATGAAATCTTGTTCCTATTCCTTTTATCCTTCTTGTGCCTCTTGATCTCTGGTTTCTCAGTAGTCCTCTGTACATTATTTTTCAATTAAGCCCGTTCTTAAATCCCACTCTTTTTAGCCCTAACTGACAAAAGGGCGAAGACTTTACCTCCCATCACTCAAGGCTCTTTCACGACATCAGCTGTAGATGTTCTTTACGCCTGTTGTACTGGATACACTTATTTGTTCATTTCCGGTCTTTGTTTCCATTTGATTTTTATGTATTTGGGTTCATATAGGAACTTCCAAATGCCATTTAGGAGGCTGATTCTGAAATTCTGAAGCATCAGATTTCCTACTATCCAAGAGTGGCCTGGCAGTAGCAAGAGTCTTTATGAACAAGTAACTTACACTAAACTTAAATGTCTCAAGCATTGGAGAAATATAATGGAAACTGATGTGCAAATTTGGTGTCAAAATAGAAATCTAATATATGTATATATTCATCAGTGAAGGTGGTTTTCCATAGATTATTGTGGTTCTTTGACTTTAGTTGAAAACATTCCTAAACTCTTTAAAGTACGAGCTATAGCAAACGCAAGCACGTGTAGACCCAGAAGCCATGTGATTAGGTTTCAGCTATCTATGCAAAGGAAGATAAATGGAGTTCAAAGGAAGCTTTCATGTGAGGAGGCGATTTGAATGGGTGGAGAGAGCTGAGTTCAGGAAGGAAAACTAATGTATGTCTACTTCATCTTCCATGAGAGTGAGTTAGATGATGTCGAAAAAAGCAAACTCTGAAGTGAGAACTTTTAGACACCTGAATGTGGAATGCTATTTACGGACAGAGATTCTTCTGGTACTATCTTAGTCACTTAGGCAGCTTTGGGTGTTGCTGTGACACTTCTGAAGATGCACATGCTTTTAAAACTTGGCATTGTTCTAGTTGGTCTGGTCGACAATGGAAAGTATCTTTGTGGAACGGAACTTACAAGTTCATTAACTTATATGAGGGGTTAACATAGGTGCAGGAGACTGTTTCACATTTTTCCATCTTGTTTCCATATTGTATATCTCATAGGGAGTGTAGTTTACCACTCAATTAGATACAGTACCTCCCCATTGAGGTTAGCACTAAAAATAAATAGGTTTCTAATCAGAGTGGTCTTGTTCATTCACAAAAGGAAAGTAATTTCAAGCAGGAGCATGTGTCTGTGCAAACTCATGCTGCTGATATATACAGAGAAGAGGTTTAGTTCACACATGTTTTCTATTGCCATTCAGGGTTACAAATGAGACAATTGGGTTATAAGACCTGATTAAAGTTTCAATATATGAGCATTACAAAAAATAAAATGCTCATGAAACGACATTCTGACGTCTTCCCCTGGCTGTACTATCTCGTTGGGTGGCAGAAAACGCCCTGTGTCGCAAACAAGCTTGGTGCCATTAGTGCCATGAGATCCTCCCATGTGGTATAGAGCTGCCTCTTTTCTCCAAAACGTGTTCTCTTGCATTCCAGAGTTCTTCTTATATTTCCTCAGAAGAAATCACTTTTAATTTAAAAGCTTTGAAGAAAGAATCCATGAATTGTTTTACTAGTTGGTGGGGGGAAGGCGCTCGTTTCTTTGGATACTGGGTAAGAATAGCTTTTGTGAGTATGACAGTAATATGGCAAATTCTCTGGGAAAGGAATTGCTTTCATGCTGTTATTTGAAAGAAGAAGAACAGCCTTTGTTATTGAAGGAATTGCTTCTTTTCATCAACAATCCTGATGTATCTAATTGACTCCTAGGATATTACCTTTCTGTCCGTGCTAAGATCCTGCCTCCAGCACAGATGTTGAAGCCACACGTGTCCACCACACCAGCCCAGAAACATTATTTTCAAAATAGTTTCTTACCTTCTGGTATCAAAACTGAAGATATGATTACAAACAACAGTAAAACCTCTTTTTGGATAATACTTGAAATGAAGAGGCATTTCTGGCTAAGATTGTATTCTACATTCGAGCATGTGAAGCTGATTGTCATTGATTATTCATTCTATGTTCTTAGAGAAGAGTTTAATAAGCACAGTGTTCTAGAAAACACAGCCTTGGAAGGGTCACATTGCCTGGCCACATGTTATATATTAGGGAGAATTAATGTGATTGCAGATAATTTGTGCTATGGTGTCACTATTTCTTGTTAGTGCAAGAGCTGGAGGGCATATGAACTGAATGTCCCCTAGTTCACAGGGTGGTGCAGGATGCATTGTCTTGGCTCTCCCCACAAAGTTATCAACTGACAGAACGAGCTAAAAAAGAAATTCAAAAGGATCTGCAGAGGGCAAGTACTCATTGGGGGCTCTTCCTGACCAAATGGCTACTTGGCTGTGTTATCTAAAGAACATCATTTCTAATTGCTTCAGTTACCTCACAGGTCAAGTGCAACTCATTTTGTGTCTCCATGGCACCATTGCAACTATTTAAAATCAAAGCGTTCTCTTTCATAATCAGTTCTGCTGTTTGTGTTTTTCCCTTGAGTTGACAGGTTTGTTTGGGTGTTGTATAGGCAAAGTCTCATTTATCAGCAGTAAAATCTCATTCATTTTAACTACTGGTTCATGCTTTGTGTTAGTTTGACTCGGGTGGATATAATGTTTATCTTTGTATAATATGTCAAAGATAATTCATAAAATTAGGAGGCTAATAGTGTAAACTAAATGAAACTGTAGAGGAGATTGAGTCAAGATGGAGAAATGAGTATACAATCCTGCCTCCCCTCCATCCAAATCCCTAAATTAAGCAGAGAAAATGTTTTTTTATTTAAAAAATTGTAAGTCCATAATAACATTGTAAAATAAAAAGGATGGTTGTAATAAAACATATGGAATCTGTCGAAAAGGAAAGTACAGCTCCCAAGAAGCACAATAGAATCATGCAAGATATGAGAGAGGATCTTTAGGGGACCTCTGTACACAAGACTGCAGCTACCAGGGACAGAAGCAATCTCTGAGGAAAAGTCTGGGCAGTCACTGGTGTGCCATGCAGGGACCATAGGTGAATTGCTCCACAATCAATTCCAAAGTTCCAAGCCACTGATTTTGTTTTTTCCTTGAGTGGTGAGTATTTGGGTCAGAGAAGAGGGTTAGCCCTTAGTGGTTTATGAAAACCAGGTGGGACAGAAAGACTTTGCACTTGTAAAATGATCTTCTGGGACCTCTTTGTTGGCACCTTGTCCAACCTCTTTCCAGTGGTGGTGAGATACAGACCATAGTAAATAGAAACAATGTTCACAAATAGGTGACTAAGGATTATTAAATGGAGGCATAAGCATAAAACTGAGAATCATGCATTAGGGACAATGACCGGAATCAACATAACATCTGAAAAAAGAGAGCCAGGGGAACCTGCAGAGAAAAGCCATAAAGTAAATATAAATAATATGCCTAGTGGGATGCGAAACTGTGTGTCATCCATAAAACAAAGATTCCTGGGGGTAAAGAAATGATATCATTGATTAAAAAATTAAATGGGTAGATTTAGTGTCAGCTTGACATCACCCAGGTGTGATAAATGAACTGCAGAACTAAGCTAAATAATTCTACAATATAGTACAAAAAGATGAAAAAAATAAGAGATAAACAAGTTTAATTATCAATGCTTTAGATGAGCTAAGTCAATGAAAAAAGACTCACATACATTTACATATATTGTATTTAAGTTTAAAAAACAAAAAATATATAAAATTCTAAAGACTGTGAAAGCAAAAAACATTTCTAATGAGACACTGGAATCAGATTGACATTAGACTTCTCATTGGCAACATTAGAGGCTAGAAGGAAGTGGAGAAATATTATTAGAGTTTATACAGAAATAATGCTACATTCATACTTCTGTACACTCTTGAGCTTGCTTATAAATTTTGGGATGGGTTTAAAAATCATATATATTTTTTCAGATTTGAAAAAACTCAGAATATTTACTAACCACAGACATACTCTAAAAGAAGTACTGTGCTAGAAGATAGTTTAAGCAAACTGAAAGGAAAAAAACAAAGCCTGGAAAATATAATGATGATAAATTATTCAAATAATGTTAAAATTATTGTCTTAGCTAATTACATAGGTAATGATTTATTTATCACATGATATTGTTCAGGTACAGTTTTAGGACCTATACACTGATAAAATGTCTAAACATTCATATAATAATGCAAGGAGCTTCTGTCCCTGGTAGCTGCAGTCTTGTGTACAGAGGTCCCCTAAAGATCCTCCCTCATATCTTGCACGATCCTGTTGTGCTTCTTGGGAGCTGTACTTTCCTCTTCAGCAGATTCCATATGTTTTATTACTGCCATCCTTTTTATTTTACAATGTTATTATGGACTTACAATTTAAATAAATAAGACATGGTCTATTAAAAACAGTAAAACAAGATGAAACAGACAAACCCAAATATATTAAACTATATAGTCATAATCATATTTAAGTCATAATCATATTAAAAGTAAAATGACAAATTATTTTAGGAAAAGGTAAGGGATCCAGATTAGGTTTAAAAACAAGGGTGGAAGTCGACATTAGGTTAATCTGAAGATGACTGATCAGATTATTTGATGTGTCTGACTCAAACCTTGTAACCTTCCTTAGAGATCCTCAATGGTTTCATTCCCTCTGATTACAACACTTACCTTTTTACCAAATTGCCACCGTTGCCTCGGAGAAGTCTAGAGAGAATCATTTCTCAAACAGAACTATTGTATGACTTTTACCTGATGTAGTTCGGTGCAATCTGATACAGGAAAGAGAAAGAAAGATTTGTTGAGAGAGCTACAAAGGGCCCTCAGCATACATTACAGAAGACAGTGACAGTTTGAGACTTAAAAGCACCATTTATTTCTCCAACTTTCTACTGCCAGGAGCAGGCTGAGAGGAAGCTGCTCATCAACCAGTGATGGTATTTTCTCCAAAGCCCTCTTACGATATGGCCAGGGAGGATGGAAAAGGAAAGACGTCCCAGAGAATGAGGTCAATAGCCAAGGAGAACTATGGACGGGGAAGTTTCTTCTGGGAAGTGGGACTCTGGCCAAATCATGAGACACTTTGATCACCAGCGTAAGGGATCTGTCCAGAGTGATTTAGAGTGGCTAAAGCAATGACTGCCATTTGCCTCCCAGTTGTCCCCTTTTAAAATAGTTGTGCTTGCTGCAGTGATCCTGTCCCTGTCCCACCATTCATGTTGGGTCTTCTGGGCCAGGGGAAGGGTGCACAAAGCTTGTCTGTAGTTCACAGGTCTTGAGCTCTAGAGCATTGTCTTCTGGATCCAATATAGGTCACCAGATGTGGGACTTTGTGTGCAGTGCTGTTACGAGATGTTCCTTTCTGGAATGTCTTGGAGTGGTGAACTTTTCCTGTGTGAGAGCGCAAATATGTGTGACCCAGTGGCTAGGCTGTGGTAGATTGGATACTTGTTCTCAGTTTTCACTCAGTCCCTGTACCATGCTATCTTGCAACATCCCTCGGTGGAGTAATCATTGACTTTGACCTTGGCCATGGAACATGCTTTTTAAGTAGTGTGGGACAAGAGGGTTTACATTGACTTGTGCCGTTTGGATGGCTTTTGTGTGTCTATGATCTGCCATGACAAGAAAGTGCCTCAGATGGTGCCAACCCTGAAGAAGACAGAGAGAACAGAACGGTCCTAGAACCCAAACCATGATCTGTGGTTCCAGAGTATCCCAACCAAGAGCGGAACGACAGGTGACCTTCAGACCCGTCATCGAGAAATGAGGACTTGTCTTCTGTAAGGCACTGTGTTTTGGCATTGATCACTCTGCAACATTATGCAACCGAAATCATAGGTGCCAGGAATTGGTTGGGCAGAGTAATTCACAGATGTGTCAGTCAGGATGGACTGGGTCATGCCAGAACAACAGTCATGATCTCTCTGTGGCTTATAACCACGAGGTTTATAGTATGCTCATGCTGCATGTCTGTTGAGGGTTGGTGGCAGCTCTGCCTCACGGTGTCTTTACTGCAGGACTCAGGCTGCCATCTAGAATATGAGTTGTCTCACGACTAAGGGGGGAACAAGGATGGCAGAGTGCATGCTGGTTCCCAAGGCTTCCAGCCTCACAGAACCAGTGACAATTCTATTTACTTCGTGTTGTCTCAGGCAGCCATGTAGTCCCTCCTAAGGTCAGTGGAATGAAAATACGTTGTCTCCTCACAAGTAAGATCGGCCATCACAGGGTAATAACTACTTAAAATAAAAGCTGGACTGCTCTGCTGAATACTGTTTGTCTCTGCATAGATTATGTCGGTGGATGTAAATATATACCAGTTTTTGTTGTGGCTAAAAGAGAAGAACATTTCTTACAACGAAAAAACTTCAACTTTTGGTGTCCTTCATTTATTTGCAACATATGTTGTGGCACGTTCTGCCCTCTGTTGACCTTTTGGCGATCGAAATCGAGGTCACCAAGAGTACCTACTTGGCCCTTGAAAGCTTTCTGAATTCTCAAGAGCTATCAAGTGCTAGCTTTTTGTGGTAGAAAGAACATTGGATTTTTGAGTCTTCAGATTCTGACTGCTTTTTTTCCTGTCAAGTTATTTGACTTCTTTGAACCTGTTTTTTTTTGACAGTAAATTAAGAATAATATCTATACTTGGTTGCGTACCTATGAGTATTAAAAATAATTTACTTAAAATGTCTGCATTCTGGGTAGAAATGGATGCTGCTATTGCTTTTCTTTTCAATGTTTCTCTTTGGGAAATTTCTGAGATAAACAGCTTTTTGCAGGTTAACACTTGGTTAGTTATAGCATACCTGCCATTCAGCTAGACAGTGGTAACTTGAGTCTTCGTCAGTATAGTGGCATTGAAGGCCCACGTAATGACAGTCTGACACTTGATGCCATAAACTGTTCATCCATATTGTTAGGGGAAAATTTTAAAAGTAATTCTCAACCAGAATAATTCTTTTTTTTTTTTTTTTTTGAGTTGGAGTCTCACTCTGTCGCCCGGACTGGAGTGCAGTGGCCGCTCCCGGCCACCACAGCCTCGACCTGCTGGGCTCCGGCGATCCTTCCCCCTCAGCCTTCCGAGTAGCTGGAACTACAGATGCGCGCAACCACACCCGGCTGATTTTTTGATTTATTGTAGAGATGAGGTCTCACCAAGTTGCCTAGGCGGGTCTCAAACCCGCAGGCTCAGACAATTCACTCACCTCAGCCTCCCAAGAGTGAGGGCTTACAGGCTGAGCCACCGAGCCCGGCAACCAAAATAATTGTTATGGGAGACCGTCATTTGGAAACTGCATTATCATTGCTGATAAGAACCAGAAGAATCTGAATTTGATTTCCAAAAATTTATAAAACAAACACTTCAGATATACTGAGACCCATCATGAGATTGTTTCTCAGAATCCTATAGTGTCGTTCCTAGGTGTGTGTTCCTCAGAAAGCAGATGTAGTATTTGGACAGATGACCTACATAAAATATTGTCAGATTCCTTAGCAGTGGTGTTTCTTCTCTTTTGTTTCCTGTTATTTGAGCTTAGGCAAGACATACTGTGGAACTCAAAATCCAGAGTATTTTTGTTCAAAGGAAACTTCTGAGAGCCCAGCATGCTAGATGTATCCTTTCCTTTGAGCTCGGAGAGATTCACATGGATGGTGCCTTGTAAAAAGAGGCATGTGTTTTTCAGGACGGAAGATTTGCCTGAGTTATGAGAAGCTCTGCTCTTTGGGATGAGAAGTGAGAGGAGCTCGGTCACTTCTGGAAAGGCCTGTCCTGAAACCAGCCAAGCATATACTGCTCAGCACCGTGCTAGGGGTCGTGGGGTGTCCACGTGACAAGACTTCACAGACTCCATCTTTACGTAGCTTCCAGTGGAGACGAGAAGTGAGAATAAATACTTGTGCAAAACTATGATGTCATGTTGCATCAAACTAGCAAATATGCTGTGAAAATTCAAAGAAGGGCACAGTGAGGGCTTGGAAGAGAAGGGAAGAACCAACCCAGCCGTGAACGCTCCATGATGCTCAAAGTCATGAGAAGATCATGGGCAGAGGTGAGGAGGCAGAGGAGCCTGATTTGTGAGAAAGTTGGCGGATTGGCGAGACCAGGACAAAGGCTGAGGATCTGGGGAATTCATCCGGAGACTCTGCTGCTCAAGGCACATGAGGTTTCGGAACTGATTTAGGGAGACCAGAGGAGAGAGGACAGAGTGAAAAGTGCAAGGGTGTTGATGGCAGGAAACCTAGGGTCAAATTGATCTTTTAGCATTTATGCATTTATTTATGTATTTTTTTATTTTAGAGTTGTGGGGTATCAGTGAGGATTTACTGTATAAGTATGTTAAGTGCAGGTGACGTTTGGGCTGCTACTGGGCCATCTCTCCCCCGGTAGAGGACCAGGTACCCTTGGTGTGGCCACACGCCCCCCTCTGTCTTCCCTTTCTCCCACCCTAGCAGTGCCCAGCATATGCCAGTCCCACCCTTGTGCTAGCGTGACTAGTGTTCAGGGACTGCTTATGAATGAGAACATATGGTATTCGGCTCTTTGTTTCTGTGATGGTTCACTTAGTATGATGGTCTCCAGCTACATCCAAGTTGCTGCGAAAAGCCATGATTTTGTTCTTCTTTATGGCTGCCTAATAGTCCATCGTGTATGTCTGCCACATGTTCTTTGTGTAATCCACTTTTGATGGGCATCTAGGTTAGCTCCAGTTTTTGCTATTGTGAATAAAGTTGCACTAAACATGTGTGTGCGGATGTCTTTTCAGTAGTGCAATTTGTGCTCCATCAGAAATGTTCCCAGGAGAGGGATTGCTGGATTGTATGGAAACTCAGTGTTTAGTTTTTTGAAGTGTTGTTATACTGCTTTCCATAGAGGTTGAACTAGCTTAATTCCTACCAACAGTGTAGAAGCATACCTTTTTTGATCTACAGATTTAATACAATACCCATCAAATTGCCAATATCATTTTCACAGACCTAGAAAAGACATATGGAAGCAAAAGAGAACACAAATAACCAAAGAGATCCTCAGCAAGTGGAAGAATGCTGGAGGTGCCACACTTCCAGACTTTAAACTATATTACAAGGTGACAGTAACCAAGATAGCATGGTATTGGTACAGGACTAGCCAAATAGACCAATGGAATAGGACAAGGAATCTGGAAAATAAAAAAAACATGGTCCCTCAACCAACTCATCTTGGAGAAAGCCATCACTAGGATCAAATTTTTGTTTTGCTTTCGAGTAGCTTAAGGGATCTTTCCCAAGACTAGCGGCAAACACAGATATTAAAAGAATACATTCTCAGATAAATACATAATTGAAATTAGTATGAAGTTGGAAAGACTAAAAGAAGGCACATTTGAGGCACATTGGTCTATTTGCCTTTGTCCAAAGGCAGCATGGGGCGAGGAGGTAGTTCTTGGCCAGATGCATGTTGCAGACTCATGGTGGGTTTCACACTTAGAGTCACGGAAAAGGCAGTTTCTGGAGCTAGCAATGGGTACTCTGTTGAGGCATGCATTTTTTCTCACTCCATTGCCCAGGTTGGGGTGCAGTGGCACAATCATGGTTTGTCATAGCATCAACCTCGTGGGCTCAGGCGATCCTTCCATCTCAGTCTCCTGAGTGGCAGGGACTACAGGCGTGTGACACCACTCTTGGCTAATTTCTTGATTTTTTTGTAGAGATGAGGTCTCACTATGTTGCCCAGGCTGGTCTCAAACTTCTAGGCTCAGGTGATCCTCCCGTCTCGGACTCACAAATTGCAGGGATTACAATGTGAGCCACCGCGCCCAGCCAGGTATGCATTCTTAAAAAGAGTACTGTGGTTGCAATGTGAAGAAATGCTTGGCAGAAGATGATAACTGAATGCGGGAGGAATCGTTGGAGTGCCACTATGGGCCTGTAGAAGGTTTACACCGAAAGGCAGAGCACGTGCCTACCTGATCCTATTTACCTGGGAGCTACAGCACGGTGAACTAATCCTCAGGTCAACTTTCCAATGGAGCAGCCCAATAAAAAATCATCTTGAAAACATCTGAAGAAAAAAACCCACTTTGATTCCAATTGTGTAATCTGTGCCTGCATTATTAATAATCACTAACCGTGTCCCTGACTCTCCTTTCCAGAAGCTTCAGCTAATGATAAAACACTCTTCTGTCTCAATCTTTTTCTCCTCTCTTTCTCTTTATTTCCTTGGAATAATGTCATATTTCTGAAATATACCAGGAATTAACATAAATATGCTGGCTGGAATGAAAAAAAAAGTCAGACTTCCAAAGTGGGATTAGGGGTCAAATACACAATTTCACATTTTAAAAATAGAGGTTCATGATCTTCAGACGTGTTCTTCCACAAGCACATGTGGGGTGAGGCAATGCTTACTCTTCCCGTCTCACGTGCTCCAGCCCTGTGGACACACCCCAGACACACAGGACTTTGAACATGGGAGTAATTCAAGAGGCCCATGAGGTCACCTGCTGCCAGGGTCGCGTTCCTCCATACCCAAGCACTCTAACCTTGTTGCTGAGCTGAGATTCAAACAGCTCATGCTAAATAACTCTTCCCTCTGCTCTCAGGATCTCTCTTCATCTCTTCTGAGGTCTGTGAAATCTTTTTCGGGGGGAGGGAGTTCATCATACATTCTTTTGAGATTCTTCTTTTTCACTTCTCATCTTCCTTCTCCCGATGTTGAATTGAATCTCATTTTATGCTCTAGAATGTCTGAAAGCCAGGCAAAAACAAGCTGTTGAAATTTTCAGCAAAGTACATCAGGGGAGCTTGTATTTGAACTGTGCCACTTTCCAGGTGGCCAGAGAGCCTGGACCCACAGGGCGGTGTGTCATCCGGGTAGCCCTGCGGGGCCAGTGGGAAGCCTTGTGTGTCCCTGGGGTCCACCTGCATACCCAGCACAAAGTTGCTGGGTCACGTTCCTCCCTCTGCAAACGTGTCCCTGGGAACTATGCTTTGGAAAGCTGTCCTATCCTGGGTGGCCAACATAAAGCTCTTTAGAATGAAGGGTCTATTTCTCTATCTTTATGAAAGTCTAAAATGCTTCACCTCACACTTCAAAAATCGACAGCTTCTTCCTGCCCTAATGTGATTTGCTTGGACAATTTTTATATTAGAGTCAAAAAAGATACATCTGTTGGAATAAAAATCCACCAGTAAGCATGCACTAAAAAGAACACCGGTGATGTTTATTGGTTTGTAAATCCGCCAGAATGTAAAGAATGAAGTGCTGTTTTCACACTGACCACCATTTCTGCCCTTAGCAGAAGAGAACATTCCAGTTCTGCTCACCAGTGCCCATAACAACAGACAGTTCTATATTTAACTTCGACTATTGACGTAAGACTTTCCTTTGATATAGGAGTCCTTTGCATGTCAATATCACTCACTTATGAAAAGAATATGCACTTTCTACTCACATGTATTCCTCTAGCTTATCTCTTGGTCAACCGCTGGACTCTGAAAATATTCCCTTGGGTGCTAAAGTCACATGTTCTATACTGTAGGCCCCTATCTGCTGTTTCACTTTCCACACTTACAGTTACCCAGGGTCAGCTGCGGTCTGAAATAATTCCAGAAATAAACAAGTCATAAGTTTTAAATTGCACCCTGTTCTGGGTAACGTTCTGAGATCTCACGCCCTCCATCCACCCAGTCGCAAATCATTCCTCTGTCCAGATCATCCACACTGTATAGGCTGCCCACCCGCTAGTCATACAGGAGTCCCCCCAGGTTATCAGATCCACCTTCACGGCATCGAAGCTGGTACTGAAGTGATGCTTATTTCAATTACTAATGACCCCACGGTGTGAGAGAAGTGTGTCGACATGTTGACATTATTCTTCTAATTTTATTATTAGTGTTGTTAATCTCTTAAAGTCCCTCATTTGCAAGTTAAACTTCACTGTGGATATGTTTGTGTAGGAGAAAACACAGTACGTATAGGGGTTGGTCCTATCTGTGGTTTCAGACACCCACTGGGGAGCTTGGAATGCATTCCCTGAGGATAAGGGAAGGGCCTGTGTAGACTTTCTTTTGAGGTCATGCCTGTTAGAGAGACATGGAAACTGAAGCCTTGACTTTAGACCATTAGTAGGTTGTTTTGGCTCTTTTAAAACTGGGACACCCACTGGGGAGCTTGGAATGCATTCCCTGAGGATAAGGGAAGGACCTGTGTGGACTTTTTTTTGAGGTCATGCCTGTTAGAGAGACATGGAAACTGAAGCCTTGACTTTAGACCATTAGTAGGTTGTTTGGGCTCTTTTAAAACTGGGACACCCACTGGGGAGCTTGGAATGCATTCCCTGAGGATAAGGGAAGGACCTGTGTAGACTTTCTTTTGAGGTCGTGCCTGTTAGAGAGACATGGAAACTGAAACCTTGACTTTAGACCGTTAGTAGGTTGTTTGGGCTCTTTTAAAACTGGGAATTATGAGCTGAGCTTGAATTTAGATATCTGCTTCTGTGATATTTTGAGAATTAGTCCGTGTTTTTCCTCTTCATTTTCTTTCTTTATCCTAATCCTTCCAGTAGACAGTGGTGGTGTAATGCCTTCCCTCAGGGAGGCCTGTGAGAGAACAGAAAATAGAAATAAACTGCAAGGCTCAAAGGCTTAAGGAATGGCAACGACTGGCTGTGTGAGAAGGATCCCCCAAAACTTGGAATTTATTTAGAAAAGATTGTGTATTTATGCTTCAATGTTTAAACTTCAATCGCCTTCAAAGTACTTCATTTGATGCAATATACCTTTTGAGATGCTTTTTCCACTGCTCCAAACAGTTTTTGAACTTATCCATTCTAACGCCTTTTTAGTGTTTCTGCCCTTTTTTTGTTTCACCTCTTCCACACTGGCAGACATTTCCCTTTGAGGATCTGTTTCATCTGGGAAGACACAAAAAGGTCTCTTGGTGTGAAATCAGGTGAACAGGGAGGGTGGGGCACGGGGACCATGCTATTTTGGGTCAAAAACTGCCGAACACTCAGCGCCACATGGGCAGGTTGTACTTGTAAATTGCCCATCATGAAACGAGCAAACGTGTGAAATCATCTCCCCCCAAAATTCACTGAACGCCAGCTGGTACACGGATGCCGATGTGTCCCTAAAATACTTACCTAGTGGGGAAAGCTCATACTACAAGGGGCCCAGCCTCCAAAAAGATAATTCTGGTTTGTTTTGGGTCCCCCTCAAAAAATAATTGTTTCAAAAGATCATGAGATAGAAAGGATTTTCCCTCGAACATATCTTTGATATTTCCTGAGAGAAGGGGAGAGGTGAGACATAGGTCCCCAGAGCACACAGGACCTGTCCCTTATTATAGGAAGCATAGTGATTAAATCTAAGGTAGTAGGGCTTTGTGGGCCATCTCGGTTGGCAGGACTATAGGCAGCCTTGAAAAAGCTTTCCACACATGAAAGATGCCATCGGAGGGCTACTGGGCATGGCGAAGTTAGGTTGAATGGGTCACTAGACCCCTTGGTGTTTCTGTGCACCAGACCCACCAAACGCTATTATGTAATTGTTACTACAGTCATCTCTTGGTATACAAAAAGAGATTGGTTCCGAGAATCCAACCCCCATACCAAAATCTGCTATACTAATTCCCAAAGTTGGACCTGCATAACTCACATATGGGAAGAGTTGGTCTTCCATAAAGGTGGATTTTGCAACCCAGGAATACTACATTTTCTATCTGTGTTTGGTTGAAAAAAATCTGGATATAAACGAACCCATACTGTTCAAACTCCTGCTGTTGAAAGGTTAACTGTATGGGTAGCCACAGCCCCCAAAACCTTGATGCTGCTTACAGAACCCCTGAACTTTGGCATGGACTGTGGGGTGCTCCTTATGCCTGAGCGTGTTTTCCATCACACTGGCTCATGGGGTGACAACTTACATTGTAAATTAAGTTGCTTTCTATAAATGTTGATTATTTTTTATAGAACTGAGCTAGTGACCTGAGATTTATATTGTCTACACATAGTTTTTTCTTAAGTCACTATTCTCGTGAGACAAGTTAGATAAAAATCTATGTTGATTTTGTATCCTGAAACTTTGCTAAATTCATTTATCAGTTTTAAGAGTTTTGGGGTTTTTTTTGGGTGAAATCTATAGGCTTTTAAAAATTATACAGCCCTGTTGTTTGCTAACAATGACAGTGCAGCTTCTTCCCTTTCAAATGGGATGTCCTTTATTAATTTCTCTTGCCTAATGGCTCTGGCTGGAACTTCCAGCAATACTATGTTGAATAAAAGTGGTGAAATTGGGCATCCTTGTCTTACAGTGGAAAGGCTTTCAATTTTTCTCCAGTCAGTAGGATATTAGTGGTGGACTTTTCAGATATGACCTTTAGTATATTGAGATACGTTCCTTCCATACCCAATTTGTTGAAGGTTTTGTCATGAAGAGATATTGAATTCTATTAAATGCTTTTTTTGGCATCTATTGAAATAATCATATAGTTTTTGCCTTTGATTTTGTTAATGTGACATATTGTGTTTATTAATCTTCATATATCGAGCCATTCTTGCGTCCATGGGATGAATCTTGCTTGATGGTGATGAATGATTTTTTAAAAAGGTGTTGTTGAATTAAATTTGGTTTGCTAGCATTTTGCTGAGGATTTTGTATCTATATTCATCAGAGATATTGGCTTATAGTTTTCTTTCTTTCTTTTCTTTTTCCTTTATTTTTTTCTGTTCTATCTTTGTCTGGCTCTGGTATCAGGGTAATGGGTAATGGTGCCCTTGTAGAATATATTTGGAAGTAGTTCCTTCTCTTATTTTTATTTTTTTGAAATTGTATAGAATTGGTGTTAGTTTTTTTTTTTTTAATGTTTAGTGAAATTCAGCAGTAAATCTATCAAGTCATAGGTTTTTCTTTGATAACAGACTTTTAAATTATGGCTTCAATGTCATTACTAATTACTGATCTGCACAGATTTTGTACTTTTTCATGATTCAGTCTTGGTAGGTTGTATATGTTCAGGAATTTATCGACTTGATGTTTTCCAATTTGTTGATGCATAGTTGTTCATAATAGTCTCTAATAATCCTTTGTAGTTCTATGGTATCAGTTGTAATGCTTCCTTTTCATCTTGTTATTTTGCTTATTTGAGTCTTGTCTCTTTTTCTCAGTCTAGCTAAAAGTTTGTTGACTTGTTTATCTTTTTAATAAAATCAACTTTTCATTTTGCTCATCTTTTGCATTTTTTTTAGTTTCAATTTCATTTTTCATTTGTTTCTTCTTGTTCTTTATTATTCCTTTTCTTACTAATTTTGAGTTTCCTTTTTTCTTACTTCCTTAGTTTCTTAAGGTGCATTCTTTGGTTGCTTATTTGCAGCTTTTCTACTTTTTAATGTAGATATTTATTGCTATAAACTACCCACTTAGCATCATTTGTCCTGGTCTGTTGGGTTGTCACTTTTATTTGTTTCAATGATTTAAAAAATTTCCTTCTAAACTTCTTCATTGAAGTGTTTGTCATTCAGGAGCATGTTGTTTAATTTTCATGTATCTACACAGTGTTCAAAGTTCTTCTCGTTACTGATTTCCAGTTTTATTTCATTGTGGTCAGAAAAAATATGTGGCATGATTTTGACTTTTTTGAATTTGTTGAGACTTGTTTTGTATTCTAGCATATGGTCTATCCTGGAGAATGTTTCATGTGCTGATGAGAAAAATGTGTATTTCATCTGTGTGATGAAGTGTTTTGTAAATGTCTGTTATGTCCATGTGGTCTAGAGTATGGTCTGACTCTGATGTTTCTTTGTTGACTTTCTGCCTAGATGATCTGTTGCTGAGAGTGGAGTGTTGAAGTGTCCTAATATAATTATATTGTAGTCTATCTCTTCCTTTAGATTTATTAACATTTGCTTTATATATTTAAATGCTCTGGTGTTGGGTGCATATATATTTATTCTTGTTATGTTCTTTTGCTGAATTGACCACTTTGTTATTTATATAATAACTTTTGTAGTCTTGTTTTACAGTGTTTGACTTAAAGTCTATTTTATCTGAATATAATTATTCTATTTTTGGGGTTATATTTGCATAGAGTATTTTTTTCCATCTCTTCATTTTCCGTCTATGCATTTTTTTAAAGGTGAAGTGAGTTTCTTGTAGGCATCATATAATTGGGTCTTGTTTTTTAATCCATGCAGCCTCTCTGTCTTTTAATTGGATAATTAAGACCATTTACATTCAATATATATATATTTTTGTGCTGGGACCTAACTCTGTCACCCAGGCTGAAGTGCAGTGGCATGATCACAATGAACACAGCTCACAGTATCCTTGTCCTCCTGGGCTCAGGCAGTCCCCCCATGTCAACCTCCTGGGTAGCTAGGACTATAGGCACGTGCCACCATGCCCAGCTACATTTTTGATTTCTTTGTAGAGATGAAGTTTGGCTATGTTACCAGGCCGGTCAGGAACTCCTGGGCTATACTGCCTGTCTTGGCCTCCTGAAGTGTTGGAATGATAGGCATGAGCCACTATATCTGGCTACACTCAATATTATTATTGATAGGTAAAGCCTTACTGCTGTCTCTTTGTTTCTTGTTTTCCAGTTGTGTAGCTCCTATCTTTCTTACTGTCTTCCTTTGTGTTTAAGGGATTTTCTCTGGTGTTATGTTTTAGTTTTTGTTTTTTATTTGTAGTGTACCTATTATAGGTTTTTGGTTTATGGTTTATAAGAATCTTACAAAAAACATTCTATAGTTATAGCTAGTATTAAAAACTAGTATCAACTTAACTTTGATAGCAAAAACGGAAAAATCAAATAAGACAAAACAAGCAATCAAAAAACCAGAACACAGTAACTGCCTTTTCCTTTTATATTTTGAATTTTTTGATATTACAATTTGCATTTCTATACATCTTATATATTAACAAATCATTGCAGTTATTATTTTTAAAAAATCTGTTTTTTAGTCTTCTTAATAAAAGGGGTTTAAACACCACGATTGTAATATTAGTATGAAAATCATATTAACATCCTTTCTTTTAGTTGATAAACTTCCTGTGTCATTTCTTGTAGGATAGGTATGTTATCAACAAATTTCCTTAGCTTCTGTGTCCTCATTTCTGAGGAATAGCTTTGCTTGGTACAGTATTCTTGCTTGATGATATTTTTTTCCTTCAGCACTCTGAAAATATCATCCCAATCCCTTCTAGTCTATAAGGTTTCTGCAAGAAGTCTGCTGCCAGGCGGACTAGCACTTATGTGTTATTTCCTTCTTTATCTTCCTGGGTCAGGATCTTGTCTTTGTCTTTGACCTTTGAGAATTTGATTATAAATGCCATGGGTATTCTTATTTGGGTTGGATCAATTTGGTGACCTCTGACCGTATTTTGCACGGATATGAATATCTTTCCTCAGGTTTGGAAAGTGCTCTCTTATTTCTTTGAATATGTTTTTTATACTTCAGTAACCAGGATATTTGCTCTTTTGATGTTGTCCCATAGACCACTTTAGCTTTGTTCATTCTTTTTCAATCTTTTTTCTCCTCTGACTGTGTATTTTCAAATAGTCTATCTTTGTGCACACTGATGTTTTGATCTTTTTGATTAGTTCTGCTATTAATTTGTTTAAATATTTCATTTTATTCATTGCACTTTTTCAGTTCCAGAATTTCTGTTTGATTTTTTTTTTTTTTTGAGTTGGAGTCTCACTCTGTCGCCCAGACTGGAGTGCAGTGGCCGCTCCCGGCCACCACAGCCTCGACCCGCTGGGCTCCGGCGATCTTTCCACCTCAGCCTTCCGAGTAGCCAGAATTACAGGCATGCGCTACCATGCCTGGCTGATTTTTGATTTATTGTAGAGATGAGGTCTCGCTGTCCAGGTGGGTCTCGAACCCGTGGGCTCAGACAATCTACTCACCTCAGCCTCCCGAGGCGCGGGATGACAGGCTGAGCCACCGAGCCCGGCTCCTGTTTGATTTTTTTACAAATTATTTCAATCTCTCCGTTCAATTTCTCTGATAAACATCTGTGTTTTCCTGAAGTTTACTGAACATCTTTAAGACAATTATTTGGGATTCTTTGTCTGAGAGATCACATATCTCTATCACTTTAGGATCAGTTTCTGGCACTTTATTTTGTTCTTATTTCTCTGAATGTTCTTGATGCTTGTGGAAGGGCGACAATGTCTGTGCATTGAGGGGTAGGTATTTACTTTAGATTTTGCAATCCGGTTTTGTTTGTGCTTATCCTTCTTAAAAGGGTCTTCCAGGATTCTAAGTTGACTGACTGTTGTGTCCCTGAGCCTGTGACCACTGCAGACATCCAGCACTAAAGACCCTCTAAAATCAGGCTTGCTGCATATCTCACAAGAACTTTGAAATTGACATGTCTTTCCTATCTAGGTGGATCTGGGAAAGACCTAAGAGGGAGACAGGTGTTATGTAGAAACATTGGCTAGGGTCCCGAGGTTGGAAGACTGCTCTGGTGGCCTAGATAGGCATTCTTCTCAACGGTCTCTGCACAGGTAGATGGGTTAGTGACTATAGTGAGAGGGGCTGGACTATAGTGAGAGGACCGGCTGTGAGAAGGATGCTGGTAGACCTACCATGCTGGCTCAAATGTGTGTTTATCTCCCAGCAGGAACCTGCACAGAGAGGATACTTTCTCAACTGCAGCAGAAGATGCTGGAGCTGAGAATGGGCTCTCTTGGGATCAGCTGTAGGAAAGAAGCTGAAGAGCCCAGGCTTGGCTCAGAGAGGTGTGTGTCGCCCAGAATGTCTAGGCATAGTTTTCCAACTGCATCAAGAGGGGCCAGAGCTGAGAATTGGCTTCCTTGGGATCTGCTGTGGAGTCAAGACTAGAGGGACAGGTCTTGTTGACTCAGAGGAGTGAATATCTTTTGGCAAGTCCTTGCACATACAGGATAGTTCCCTGATTGCAGTAGGAGGGTCTGGAGCTGGGACTGGGCCCCTCAGGGTCTGTTGTGGGAAGTAGTTGATGAGCCCATCTGAGAGGCTTAAACTTGGCGCCTGGGAGAGATAAGTGAGTCTTTCTCTGGGTCCTTGTGTGAGCAGCTCTGAGTCGGGACCTCAGCTAGAGGCCTGGAGCAGTGCCATGGGCTGGCTTTCAGATTCCCTGCTAAGACAGATATGGGTGAGTAGGTGGGTATTTCTACCAAAGCTCTGGTGTGCACAATTCTTTTTGGTTTTGGTTACTGGTTCAAGGCCAAATTTGCCATAGCTCATCCCCTTGGGGATAGGGCTATTTCTGGACTTGAACCCATAAGTGACCTTGGCAGGCAGTTCGGCCACCTGGTGTAGAACTGCACTCTTGACACTACTTCCCTAGGTCTTGGGTTTCACTGAGCTTTCACAAGCCCTGTCTGATTCCTGAGGCTCCTGCAAAGAGACTTTTGACTATGAATGAGTGCAGAATTCTTGCTGAAGGAGAGATAAGTGGGTTACCTTCTGTTCTGCTATCTTGGTGGTATTGTAGATCAGATCTAATAAATGCAAGTCCCAGAGTCTCAAAGTACATCACTGCCTGGGACATAGTGCCAGTGTGTCCTCTTTACACATTAGGCACTTGGGTGTTTTGATTTTTTTTAGGAGAAAACAGAAAAGAAAACTACCTTTCTATCCTTTCTCCAAGAACTTCCCCACAATTCTGACCACAGAAAACTGAACAATGGTTGCAGCTCTTATTATAGGTACCATTGTCTTGGAACATCTTGGGTCTTTAGAAGAAAGAAAGAAGAGTTTATGCATTATTTCTAGGCCATTTTGGCTTCCTGATTTTAGGATATGTTATCACATGACTGAGATATAGAATTTGTTTTTGAGGAAATCATTTACATCCAAACAGTCACTAAGAGAACCCATGGTTTATTGATGAGTTTGAGTGAATTGACATTTCAATGTATATTTTCCTATATTTTTTTTCCTTAAAAGCAGAAATGGTGTGTGTGTGTGTGTGTGTTTGTATGTGTGTATAACACAGTATTTTTTTCCTGTTTTTAGCTTCAATGCAAATGGAGAAAGCATCAGTAAAGAATAAAGGTGATTGAGAGAGACAAAATGGCTTCTCTTTGTTCTTACACTTGGTGGACAAAATGTGTACCATTTTAGGCAGCCCCTAATTTTTTTTTTTTTTTTGAGTTGGAGTCTCACTCTGTCGCCCAGACTGGAGTGCAGTGGCACGCTCCTGGCCACCACAGCCTCAACCTGCTGGGCTCCAGCGATCCTTCCGCCTCAGCCTTCCAAGTAGCCAGAACTACTTGCGCACGCTACCACGCCCGGCTAATTTTTGATTTATTGTAGAGATGAGGTCTCGCCAAGGTGCCCGGGTGGGTCTTGAACCCGCAGGCTCAGGCAATCCTCTTGCCTTGGCCTCCCAAAGTACTGGGATTGCAGGCTGAGCCACCGAGCCTGGCCAGGTCAAAATATTTATAACAGAGTATTTGGTTTGGGAGTTTTTATGCCAAGTCAACATCTGGGTGGTTTCTATTCCATAGATGTTGATGTACGTTTGGGGCTAGCTATCAGTTTAGATCACACTCTGGTAAGCTTTGCCAAAGAAAGCCTTCTCCCTAGCCTTGTCTTCTCAAGAACTGTGGTGGCATAAATTAGAGAAGGGAGAACTATTTAGGAAGAACTTCTGTCTATGACAGAAAATTATCAGAAGACCCTGGAAGGCAGCCGTATCTTTTAGTCCTATGTATTTGTGGTTTCCGACATTCAACTTTTCTAAGAGGTGCATGCCCGCAGGTGCTCATGTACCGACATTTGAATTTGGTCTAGGACTCCCCAAAGGAAATTTGAAACAATGAAGACTCTAAGTCTGAGCTATCACCTAGAGAAAATAAAATGAACTTTTTCAAAAGGAGGGAAGGGCACAAATTAGCAATCTCAGACTTATCAAATAAAAATAAACTTGAGTTGCAAATATTTAAACATTACAAGCATTATTGCATAGGGCATACTTACGTACTTATGCCTAAAAATTGTTCGTCATGGCTGGGTGTGGTGGCTCACACCTGTAATCTCAGCACTTTAAGAGGCTGAGGCAGGAGGATTACTTGAGCCCAGGAATTCGAGACCAGCCTGGCCAACATAGTGAGACCTTGTCTTTACAAAAAATTAAAAGAAGAAATTAACCAAGTGTAGTGGCACGTGCCTGTAGTTCCAGCTACTAGGGAGACTGAGGCAGAAGGATGGCCTGAGTCCAAAGAGTGGGGGCTGTGGTGACCAGTGATAGTGCCATTGCACTCCAGCCTAGGTGACAGAGTGACACTGAGTAAAAAAAACAAAAAAAAAACAACAAAAGACAATACACACACACACACACACATATGTATATATATTTATTTATTATAGTCTCTATATAGTATATACTTTTTCATTGTTTATCTAAAATTCACATTTAATAAGAAACCCATATGTTCTCTGGAGACCCTGGTGAAGGAGGCTTCCTGGACTGTTTTATCCTGAGAGCCAGAGCATAAGAGACTCCCTCTACGAAGAAGTCAGATGCAGGGTCTAGCAATAGTGTGGCCGTCCCAGGATAAATTCAAGGAAAGCCCCCCTCCAGCCTGGGAGGAGTGTGGGTGAGGCCGAGGACCTGGTGTTCTCTCGGGTGAAGGAATTGCTCTGTCTTCTCTCAAGAGGCAAATAAGTCTGTGGATTAGGAGCAGAAAAACAGAAGCTCTCAGACACGGCAGTTTTATAAGGGAAAGAACAGCAACAACCGTCATCGGGGAACTCTGAGTGGTAACTGGAAGTGAGGGAATGAAGCAGAAAATGCTAACATGCCTGGGCTGGTTTTTATTCGGTTCGGTCTTTTCCTCTACCTTCTCTCCCATTTGCTTTTCAGGAGTCACAGGGGAGATGTGGACAGGACTGGATCTTCCCAAACTGCGAGTTAGAATGAGTGGGAGGCAGTCTGGAGTTTCTTCTTGATCTTGATTTGATTCTCATTTGCAATCATGTATATTTACACTTAATGCATATGCATAGTCCCATAGTGATAAGTGGTATACATTTAGCTTTTAGCTTGGTGACTTAAGAAAGTAATAACTAAGATTAGTCAAAAAAAAAAAAAAAGCCACATGCGTCTTAAATGGAGCAAAGGCCAATCTGTTGGGAATTTTTATCTTTCAGTTGCATTTCCTTGTTTTCTTACTCTGGATCCCATAAACATGTAATCCATGGTAATTCATTTAACTTTTCTTCTGAAGTTGATCTTCATCAGCTCTCAGTTTAAATACCGAACATTTCAGACACCACAGATTCTCATTTTAGTCCGCAAGGGCAACCAGCATTTCACAGCCTCCTTCTTCTGTGTTCTGTTAGTGAGTCTCCAAATTCTGTTCTCAATTACCACCGAGACGCTAAGTGTGTGTGGAACAGAAACTCGCTAATTTGTGTAACTTAAAAGACCGGAAAACAATGAGCTTAAATTAATGGAGTGGGTATCTGGTATTTTTTAAAATTACAAAACAACTAAACATTAACTAGGCTGGGAAAGGACCATTATTGTACTTTATATTATATGCTACGCTATAGGAACAGATAATGACTTACATGAGACTTCTGAGCTAGCTCGCAAGTGCATGTGTTTATTCAGCAATGTATTTAGGTCCTGGTTTTAAGTCAGTATGCCAAAGCCAATTTGAAAAATTAGCTTCCCTAAGAGTCAGTTTCCTGACTCGCACTGATTTACAGTAAGTTCACTGAACTACAGAAGAACTTCCAGGAGTGACAGTGTCTTCCACAACCCTGCTCCTTCCTGTGCCTTTACTACATTATTTACAAAGGGTGTGTCCCTGAAACACACTGCTGAATTCTCTATTTATGTGAACCTATGTTCGTTCTTGCTTCTGGTGGCCAAATGGTTAAAGTGACCTTTTAAGTCAAAATATCAGTTTGGGCCTTTGAGACGGAGGAAGGACTAAACAGAGAACCAGAAAAGAGCTTTGGGCTAATCACGAGACCTGGAATCTGGCTGTGTCATTGGGGAGCTGTGTGGCCTTGAACAAGAACTTTACCTTCTAAAGACTTGGACTTCCTTCCTAAAAGTTGTCCAGTATCTCAACTGAAAAATGGGTCTGAGCTTGAGGGAGACATTGAATCCCATTATGCCTTCAACTGAATAGAGCTCGTGGTCCCTTTCACAGACTGAGACGTGTGTTGGGCCACCTTCGCTGTTACTCATGGAAGCCGTACCTTTGTGTGTGTCCTGATGGACACAGGGTCCAAAACACGGTTCTCAATCTTTTAGACATCCCAGAAATCCTGTTTTGGGGACCGGTTTTCTGCGTCTATAATTTGAGGAGGTACATAGCTCTCCTGGACACGGGTCTCTAACCACAGGCCACTGAATCCAACTGGCCAGCACAACAGTACATGCCACAGGTGAGCGGCATGGAGCAGAGCTCTGTCCTCTGTCAGAGCAGCGTGGGCATTAGATTCTCACGGGACCCCCACCCCCTATTGTGAACTGTGCATGTACAGGAACTGGGCCGCTATTATGAGTATCTGATACTCAATGATCTCCCCCTCACCCAAGCCAAAAAGGTTGGGGACCACTGTTCCCGGGGTCCTTGCAGTTCGGATTTGGAAAATGTGCTGCAGCTAAATCGAATTTAAAAGCATGATTCTCAAGACACTCTTACTAATAAAATAAACTCCTTGATGCCAAAATAAAATGACTTAACATATGTGTATATATTCTTACACATTCATTCACTCAGCAAATATTTATCGCAAACCCACTATATATTACACAGAAGATCTGGAGCTCTGGGGATGACGTTTTTCACAAAGAGCTCACAGACTTTTTAGAAGATACTCAGGCAAGCAAGGCTAAGCCAGTGTGAGAATTTCATTGTAAGTTATACGCAAGGTTGTGTTGGAGATGCCACGTCTCAGAATGCCAGCACTCCCTGGCCCCTTTCAGGGATTCCTTTACCACGGGTCACCAAGCCACTGACCAAGGGACCTGCCCACATGAGGTCTCGCCAAGTTGGCCAGGCGGGTCTCGAACCCGCGGGCTCAAGCAATCCACTCACCTCGGCTTCCCAAGGCGCGGGATTGCAGGCTGAGCCACAGAGCCCGGCGAGTAAGTCTCCTCTTATAAGTAGTTTGTGTTTGTTATCTAGAGAAAGTCAGGTGGTTGATAATGGGAACAGAAGATGGAAGACATGGTGGGATACTGTCAACAAGGCATGAGAAGAGGGCGTGATGTACTCTTGGTTCTGGGGAGAACCAACCATGAAAACCACCCTGGGTCCTGAATGCTGCCCTAAACTGTATTCCATCTTTCTGAGCCTGGCTGGGGAGGTGTTTGGGCATTCCACGGGGGCCTTTCTTCCTCCTGTGTTCTCTCATCCTTTGACCAATGCCCGTTCATCTGTAGCCTGTGTGAGTCTCTGGTTTTGGCAACGAGAAGTCCACACGCAAAGGTACTACGAGGTGATGCGAGAGGGAGTCCTGACTGCATCCCATCGCAGGACGTGCCTTGCCTGAGGCTGCAAGGGCAGGGCAGGTGGGCCAGGAAGAGGCCGGGGACGAGCTGTGCCAGTGCAGAGGCGAACAGAATCGGTCAGGTTCAGAGAATAAGCAGTAGCTGGGCACGGCTGGTGGGGTGGGGTATGAGGTGGGACTGTTGGACGATGACCTGATAACAACGACTCGCATTTTGTACCACAGGGAGGGAGGAGCAACGGCGAGAATTTTCAGACAAGTACCTTGGCCTCAGTGTAGAGGGCTTCATAGATGGGATTACACCTGGAGAGTAGCAGAGAAGACAGACAAGGTTCTTAACTGGGGTGGGCAGAAGCAGGGTTCGGGGGAGGGGTGATTATAAGAAATTGTGACTCACGCCTGGAGTCCCAGCACGTTGGGAGGCTGAGGCGGGAGGATTGCTGGAGCCCAGGAGTTTGAGATCAGACTGGGAAACCTAGCAAGACCTTATCCCTGTTAAAAAAAAAAATTGGCCGGGCTTGGTGGCATGCACCTGTAGTGGGATGCTGAGGGGATCATCTGATCCCAGGAGGCAAGGCTGTGGTAAGCTGTGATCATGCCACTGCACTCCAGCCTGGGTGACAGAGTGAGACCCCCAACTCGAAATATTAAATAGATGGATAGATAGATAGATGGATAGATAGATAGATAGATAGATAGATAGATAGATAAAATTGCAAGGCAGGAAAACGAACAAGTAAGGGCAACCGGCTGGGCATGACAGAAGGTATGGCATGACTCCCTGGGCTTCCGGCCTGGGCAGTTGGGCAGATGGGCAGAGGAAGGTAACGATTCTTGAGCAAGAGAACATGGGAGAGAAACACATCTGAAAGGGAGAGGATATGCCTCCAGTTTCAGTTCTCTTGCATCTGAGACACAAAGATGTGCGATTGCCTTTTGCTTATGAAGTTTAAACGAGTACTGGAAAGCCCTGCATTAAACAAGGTGGTACAGAAACACACTATTCGAGGTCCCAGATGAATCCAGCAAGGCTCTACTTTTTCTCAACAACGATACTCTGGGGACAGAGCTCTCACAGCTTAAATGTACGGGAGCTGGGAGTTCCTTGACAGACCCCAACTGATGGTGATGTTCCTTGCCTTCGAGCTCGCTCTGGGAAACAGCTGGGTGGGGCGCACCCATTTTAAGCTATGTCTCCATCTCCACGTGAATGCCATCAGACACTGGGCTGCACATCAGTGAGGGTGAGAGGGAGCGCCCGGGCCAAAACAGCGTCCAACGAAACCCTCTCTTTGTTTTCGACTTCCTCTTGTTGCTTGCTCACCGTCCCCAAAGGTAGGATAACGGCTGTTGTTTTCCATCTTGTCTCCTTTTTTTATTAATCTCAGGGAAAAGTTGGGCCAGATCCCGAAGCAAAGGTGGCTTACAAGGGACGACTTTGTGGCTCCCACTGTCTCCTCCCAGCTTCCTTTGATCCCTCAGTAGTTCCGAGGTTTCCTTCATGTTTCTCCCACTACAGAAGGGCGAGGTTGTTTACCACTAGAAGGAGTTCCCCGGGTGAGATTTACCCAGGGCTCACTTAAAACCGATGCTGCATGCATGGGGTTGCTTCCAGGGTCACTCCCTCCTTTAGCTTTCACTGAGGAACCTGTCAGTCAAATGAGATGCTGCTGACAGCAACTTGTTAGGATGCTTTCTGTTAACCATCACACATTAAACCCTTTGAAAACAGATAAGCGGACGTTTTCTCACAGTCCATTGTGCCTGTCTCCTTTCTGCCCATTTCAATATAGTGAAATTCCTGTTGTGCAAAGACACTTCTGGTCGAATGGATCGGATTTCATTCTCTACTGTTTTGTTGATGTGTGTATGGTTTCCCAGAAATCGACGACATATTGTAAGTTTCCATTTTAAAGACGGAAAGTTCTCACTGTGACCCACAAGTCAACATGTGTTTTTCCGGTGAAATGCGATGCTTCTGTTGGAATCTATTTTTTTGTTTTGCACGTCTTCTCTATTCGTGTGAGTCCAACATTTTGGAACCAGGCTAAGCATTAGCAGTGTTTTTTTGTTTTTGTTTTTGTGCGTGTGTGTTGTTTTCAGGGGCGTCCCCTCCCTGTGGTTGCAATACCCAACAGAGGAGCAGAAATGGGCTTTATGATGATGAATTACTGTTGCCAAAAGAACTCAGTGGCACTGATAAATATTAAAGAGCCACTGGCCCCATGGAAATCATTTTATTGAGTGGCTTCTAAAACCCATTCTCTGTCCTTCTCTTCCCTGATTTACATGACAACGAAGTCTCTGGTCCTCTGAGCTCCCTGGCTGTTGTCTCCTCAAGTCCTCACCCCCTTCGCTGAGGAGACCAGTGACAAAGAAGTGAGGCACAAATGGCTACAGGAGCAGATGAACTGGGAGAAACAAAGGCCCCCTTTTCATGCAAATGTCCGCAGTCATTGAACATCCAGGAAGAAAAGGAGCCAGGGCCCAAGATATGAAGAGAACTGGACGGTATTCGAGGGTGTGCCACGGAGCCCTGACATCTCTTTAAGAGTGTCATACATCCAAGCGTCTCTTTCTCTGGCATAGAAAGCAAAAGCTCATTTCCAATCCGAAGAGAAACGTGGCAGCACACCAGCCCCAACCTCCTTCCCAGGGCCTGGGTGTGCGCCCGCACCACCAGCCTCTGCGACGTCTCCTTGAACTCTGTCACTCATTCTCGCCCCTACTTCCTGCCCAACCTGTCTGCCACCTGGGAGGCTCCTCCTCTTTCTTTCTGACCTAAAAGTTCTCTGACTGTCAAAGTTTGACTCAAGCACACTCCATTACCTTAGAGTTTTCCCCCACCAATCTTTTTGCCAGGATTGCCATTGCACCGATTTCTTCCTACCTGCTGAGTTGTCTCCAACATTTGTTGAGAAAAGTAAACACACCTTTATACCACGTTGCTTTTTATCCTTAGCTCTTGATAGGACAGCAGGCATTTAATATGTATTTGTTAGATGGACTGGCTCTAATTTGAGAATTATGAAGGACAAATTTATTTTAGGTACACTTCTATCCATGATTGTTTTTCCTCTACATTTAAAGCTCGTGGCACCTTGCCTTAAAGATAAAGTAGACTGCATGGCCTGCTTTTGATTAATGGACTATTCAGGGATGCCATCAATCACAAAACATCACTATTAAGTCTATTAACATTTCAGTATAAAAACTTTTTTTATTTTAAAGATGTGGGGTACAATTCAGGGTTAGGTATACAAATGTTCACGAGGTGTGTCTCTCCCTCCCCTGGCAGTTTCCCTCACCTGCCAATCCCACCCCCCTTCCCCTGGCCATTTCCCACTACTGCCGATCCCTTACTATTATCATAGTACTATGATAATGGTTCGAGGTCCACTTATGAGTGAGAACATATGGTACTCTGTTATTTGTTTCTGTGATAGATCACTGAGTATGATGGACTCCAAATCCATCCAAGTTGCTGCAAAGTCCATATGTTTGTTCTTCTTTATGGCTGCATAATATTCCATTGTGTATACGTATCACATTTTTTTAACCCAGTCCAGCTTCGATGGGCAGCATGGTTGGTTCCATGTTTTTGCTATTGTGAATACAGTTGCAACAAACATGCATGTGCAGGTATCTTTTATGTAGAATGATTTGAGTTCCTCCGGGTATATTCCCAATAGGGGAATTGCTGGGTCACATGGAAGGTCGATTTCTAGTTCTTTCAGAAATCGCCACACTGTCTTCCAGAGAGGTTGCACTCCTTTGCATTCCCACCTGCAGTGTAGAAGCCTTCCTTTTTCTCCACATCCTCACCAGCACCTGTTGTTTGTTGTTTGTTTTCTTAATGATGGCCATTCTTACTGGGGTCAGGTGGTATTTCAATGTGGTTTGGATTTGCATTTCTCTGATGAGTGAGGCTAAGCACTTAGCTTAAATAATTTTTAACTCAGAGGCTTGGGACCTACTCGTAGTTTTGGTGGGAATATGATTGATAACAATTATATTTATAATAGTAACTACTTAGTGCTTACCCTGTGACCAGGACCAGTGTGAATATTTTATGTACGTATACTCTCATTTAATCCTCACCACAGCCCTATGAAGTTGGTAGTATTGTTATCACCACCATTTTGTAGATGAGGAAACTAAGTGTTAAGTAACTTGTCTAGGGCTCTAGAGTTTGGCAGTCTGGCTTCGGGGGTCTGTGCCCCGAACGCCGTTCTATTCCATCTGTTGCGTTGCCATCGGGCGCCGCTGCACGCTTGCCTTTGGTTGTGTCCAAGGCCCTTCAGTAGCCAAACTCAGGGACCCGACATTCTGAGAATGTTTCTGAGAAGCCATTTATCTGACATCTTACGACTCACTATGCAAAACTCAGGGAGGGATTCAGTTCAGATGGAGAGCTTCATTCTGAGTAAATATAGTAAGATACTTTAGCTAAAGCTAGAACTAAGATTACTGAAAACCTGGACACCTAGGGTCAGTGCGGTGCTAACGAAAACATCAGTGAAGGCCAGAAGGTCAGGGTGTTTGTTTAGAATTCCTTTTCGTCACGGTTTCTTTCTATTAGCTATTCGTTAGAATTGAGTTGCGGAATGAATGAACGAAGATGAAATTATGCAAGCATTATGAAACTCAAAGTATGAATATGTAAAGCTGTTAGGAAAATATATAATGCAAAGAAAACAATCCCTGAATTGACGTCCCTTTATGCTACAGGAACAGATTTCCCATCTGAGAAGGGAAAAAACCTCTTTGTCACTTTGATACTTATTTATGGAACCCAGGTTGTGTTCTGGGACTGAATCTTACTGATGTCACTTACTCTTTAACTCAAAGAACGAGTGTGTGTGTGTGTGTGTGTGTGTGTGTGTGTGTGTTTGTGCGCGTTTGAATGCATGCATAGGTTTTTATGTCCCTTTGAAAAGGATAAAAAAACCATTTAGACAATAGATACGTTTTCTGAAGCAATCTATGGTGAAATTAACTTTAAACGTTCCTCTTTTCATCCTGAAGTATGGTAAGAATTAGAAGTGAAAGCAAAACTTGACTCCATGCAGAAAAATCAGTCCAAGGGCACTCCTGGCGGGACAATTCCAGAGGCTTCTGCCAGCTATGCGCTAGAGAAGAGAACCCAGTCACTTACAAATCAACCCTTTCTGCTGGAGCAGAAGCGGCAGGAGGTGCGTTCTCCCTGTCAGGAAGCCTCATCACCCTCATCAAGTGAGACGTCTGCTTTCCCAAATCAGAATAAAAGGAAAAGCACCCCAAGAACAAGGCCCACAAGCCTGGAGGCTACTCCTTGGCCTTTCTCCATGGGAGATCTGCTGTCTGCGGGGGACTGTGCTAAGTATCAGGGATGGAAAAGGAATCCATATCATTCTGTGCCCTTTAAAACCTCAGAACCCGGGAGGCAGAGAGCCAGGATTAGGGGAAAACAGAAGATGACCACTAGAAGTTGCAGGACAGCATCAGGAGTGGCAGGTCTTGGTTGCCTGAAGATGAAAGAGTGGAAGGATTCGCCAGAGCAGGCGGCACAGAGAAGACAGGGCCTTCGTGGGTCGCAGCTCAAGAGGAGGACGATTCCCAGCGGAAGGGGAGGCACCAGGGGTGGCACAGCGGGGCTCTGCTGGGGAACCGAGTGGGAGACACGGGGTGTAGAATGTAGAAACTGTCCTGTTCTGTTGTGGCCTATGCTTAGAATGCTTGATGCTTTCGGTCACGTAGTTTATTTTTGAAACCTCCCTTCGGGAAGGTGTTTTGGGATGTGAGCTTCAACTCTGAGCTGGCAGGTTGGCCCTGGTGGCAGACGGGCGCGGGGATGACTGACGCCTCCTTGTCAGGGTAGTGGGGAGGCGGGAAGCCGCGGACCAGCTCGCTGGCCTCGGGAGGGGACGAGGCACAGCAGCTCTCTGGATGTGCTGGTGCGCTTGCGTGCCTGTGTCTGCATTGCCTGTCCCATCTGCTACAGAGGCCTTCTTCCCTTCCTCTGCTTGAGAAAGGCTTATTCTTATTTTGAAATAAAGTGGAAGGCAGGCGGGGTGCAGTGGCTCATGCCTGCAGTCCCAGCACTGTGGGAGACTGATGCCAGAGGATTGCCTGAGCCCAGGAGTTCGAGGCCAGCCTGGAACACATCGCGAGATCTTGTCTCGACAAAAAGTTTTTGAAAAGGCCAGGCGGGGGGTGTCCACCTGTGGTCCCAGATACTATGAAGGCTGAGGTGGAAAGATCTCCTGAGCCCAGGGGTTTGAGGCTGCGGTGAGCCTGCTTGTAACACTGCACTCCAGCTTGGGTGACAAGAGTGAGACCTCGACTCACCAAAAAAAAAAAAAAAAAAAAAAAAAAGAATAATAAAAAGTAAAGTTAAGGCTCCTAGGTGGAAAACGTTGCCACCCGGCTATGCATCCACTGCCATCCAAATCCTCAGCGCCATCTTTTCTGTTTTTGCCAGCAAGCAGAAACGTCTCTGGAGTCTAGGCCCTCAGGATGTAAGCACACCATAATTTAAAAATCTGTCAGAATTTCTATTTGTCTATAAGAAACAAATGAACCCCAGAAATCAAATAAATATACCAATAGTGTTGCATTATCCATTTAACTTTGGTACAGACCGCAGGCACTGTCCTCAGACACTCGCTTGCGCATGGTGGAAAAACAGATATAAAAGCTTCCCCCCCCTTATGGTGTAAAGCGGTTGTCTCCGTTTAGGTCAGTCATCCGGATTTGTCACGAGCCAAGGCAACATCTGACTTGCAGACACCACACTCATGATTTGGTCATGACCGCGTCAGCGTGAAGTGTGTGCCTGTGTTTGTGTGTAGAGGGAGACCTAAGAGACTGAACTCTCCGCTCACAAGGACAAAATGACTCAAAGGGAAACACTGCGGCATTTTAATCTGCAGGCTTTTCCCCCCTGAAAGCAGCTGTATTTCCTCAAAACCTCAGCCTCTACAGAACGCTCCACGGGGTGCGTGTCTCCCGCTGTGAGGACGGTAACCGCAGGCACATTGTGGCCTTCAGAGACAGATGATACAGCCTACCCACTGGCTTAATCTGTCCATCGGCATCTGAATCTAGGCAGTTGTTTTAAGGTAGTCATGAGTTGAACCCCGGGGGAACTTCTTTTCCAAAATGCTTGTTAGTTCTTATGTGTTGTATGATTTTAGGAAGCCCGCCTTGTTCAACTAAATAAAAATATGGGGTAATGGTCTGTTTCTTCAAGATTCCCACCTTAGTTTTATAGACATAGAGTCTGAGGGCTGTGCCTGCGGTCTGTTTCAAAGTTAAATATATAATGCAACACTATTGGTATATTTATTTGGTTTCTGAGGTTTATTTGTTTCTTATAGACAAATAGAGATTCTGACAGAGTTTTAAATTATGATGTGCTCACACCTTGAGGGCCTAGACTCCAGAGATGTTTCTGCTTACTGGCAAAAACAGAAAAGACGGCTCTGAGGATTTGGATGGCAGTGGCTTTCAACTCTGACCCTACAGCAAAATGTGATTTGTTCTTTCCGCGGTGCCTGTTGTAATACCAGGCTTCATCAGCCTTGGGAATCCTCCTGCTCAGCTAGACAGCCAAGCTCTTGTGATGGAGTTGCTATGCCCACTCTTCAAAGAGCAATGGGAACGGATTAGAACTATGTGGAAATAGCAAAACTGTGTCTCAACCCTCGTTTCTTCTTACTAAGGGATCTAAGTACACACGCAATTAAATGGATCAATCATGAAAGTAAAAACTCTTCAAGTGCCCTGAACTTTCTACACTTTTTTGAGTTAGAATGGTTTTCAACGTAATGTTATGCCTTGTACTTTTCAATTCTTCACTTATAAAGAGAAGTGCTCAGCCAGGGATGGTGGCTCATGCCTGTAATCCCAGAACATTGGGAGGCTGAGACAGGAGGATTGCTTGAGGCCAGGAGGTTGAGACCAAAGTAGGCAACATGGAGAGACCTTGTCTCTACCAAAAATCTCCAAATTATCTGGACATTGTGGTGCACACTTATAGTCTCGGCTACTTGAGAGGCTGAGGCAGAAGGATTGCTTGAGTCCAGGAAGTCAAGGCTGCAGTGAGCCATGATTATGCCACTGCAGATCATGTGAGACCCTGATGAGAGAGAGAGAGAGAGAGAGAGAGAGAGAGAGAGAGAGAGAAATAGAGAGAGAGAGAGAGAGAGAAACAGAGAGGGAGAGGGAGAGAGAGAGAGAAAAGAAAGAGAAAGGTAGAAATAGGGAGAGGGAGAGAGAGAGAAAAGAGAGAGATGGTGAGTGTCACATCAGAACGAGCTAGGGTCTTCGTGGGTCACTTAGGAGTGGCCCCCACCCACCCTTAATGGACACAGCACCTCAGAGGTGAGCTGGATGACTGTGTGGACGATACGACTCATTGAATGAGGGAGTCAAATTAATTGATTCCACTGTTTGGCCTTTGTGAAACTCAATCTCCGCCTTCCTACCCCAGATGAATCGGAAACGGAAAACACTTGCCAGCTGTGCTCCGTCTCCTGGGGGCAGGGGAGCATCCTGTCTGTCAGCGGACCCCTTCCTTGATCCTTTAACCGACCTGTCAAGGAACCAACGTCCTCTGCAAAACACACCGACTGCGGCCCAGTGCACATGCGAGCTTCCCCCCAAGCCGGCTGCTCTCTGATATGCCTGTGTACCTTTTCTCCTCTACATCTCCAGTGTGTGTACTTATAAAGAGCCAGTCGCTTTATTTGCAGCTAAGTTGTTTGGGAAGCAGGTTCTGAGGCAGAGACGAGCGTTCTGGAAGTTTCTGAGGCGGTGTTCTTCCTTCAACACCTGTATAGGGTGAGGGAGGGAGGGGCGGACACAAGCTAGTGTCAGAAAAGCCTCGTTCCCCCTCCTTCCAAAGCTCTGGACCTAGGATGATGTTTTAATGCCCCGAGCTGGGGGCTCCGGGGTTGGATTTTTCATTCTCCCGTGTCGAGCAGTGGTTGGCTGTGGGTTGCCCCAGGAAGCAGCTTCCCAAGGGGGGCAGATGGCTGAGAGCTGTCTGTGTAGTGTTCCCTGCACATGGAGAGAAGGCCTTCTCGTCCTAAGGGGCATCCAGGCGGCACGTCATAGATTCCACTAAGTCCCTTCATAGAGGCTGTCAGACTTTTAGCTAAACTCTTTAATATCTATGAAAGATACTTTTAGAAAGAGATCAGTTTTTTTCCTAAGAAACGTAGTTTTATTGTGTGTTTTAAAGACTACAAGATCAAGGTGTTAAGAGTTAAATTAGATGCAAGGTATATAGAACTTGCTGTTTCCGTAGGTCGCAAATAACCTTTATAAAGTCGCCATCTTCATAGGTCAAAAAGTGGTTGAAAACTGTCAATTTCATATGGAGCCCACTATTATAAATGGTTGGGAAGTGTCATAAAAACATAGAAGGCATTACCTGCGAGTGGTTTTGTAAGAATCTTTCAATGTTCATTCTACTTAGAAAATGAAACTGGAAATTGAGGGCTTAGTGTTCTGGGGTCTATGTTTTAAAAAGTGTTTACCCGCCAGTGACCTAAACTCAGAGGAACTTCCGTGACACTGCCTCACAGAACTAGTCATGGAATGTCCACTCAGACATCTCAAATTCCTGAGTCTATGGAGCCAAAGCTTATGCCACTGAGGTAATTCTCTCTCTCTCTCCCAGAACAAAACAAAACAAAAAAATGACATCACAAATTTAAAAATTAGAAATAAAGTGATTATTAGAATAAAAAAAGGAAATCACAAAAAATGCTAGCTTAAGAAAATGGACAAATAATACAATTATCACAAAATTCATAAATATAACATATTTTTAATCAACCTCCTATCATACCTCTATAGATGGTGTCTTGCATTTTTTTGCCTGCATATGCTTTAAATAAAAATAATTTTGCTGTATTTGCCACAGAGAAAATAGAAGGGTAATTCAACATTTCCTCTGGCATGGTTATCGTGTGTATATGTACATATGTGTGTATGTGTATATGTTATAAATAATCTGAAAAAGGGGTTTCTAGGCTGCCAGTAGTGCATACTGAAAGTTTAGAAATGCTGTATTACCGATAGTTTTTAAAAGTCTCTTTTATTTGTACAACTCATTATTTGTAATCTTTCATCAATTTTTAAGATTGCTGTCAAACCAAGGCAAATCATTATCACAGGTTTATACTTCCAAAAAATAGAGACAGTTTTAAAAATAAATTTAGAAATGGCCAAAAAAAGAGTATTTTTTCATCTCAGGAGTCCTCTTTTCTCACTTGATTTATTTAGACATTCCTAACCTGAGAGCTAGGTTAGGAATGTTTCCAAATTTCTTGTGATGTCAGAATAATTTTATTTTATATTGGCAGAAATTCCAGAAACCTCTGATCACAGGGAACACATTGCCAGGCTTCTTCTGATGTCTTTCGAAGGGGTCTGTGCAGGTGAGGAGGCTTAAGTGTCCTGAGATCAAGGTGAACCTTAGTCAACCTACCTCTGGGTTCCTCACTTTTCCTTTCTTTCCGTGGAAGAAATCAGCCGTGATTGGGTCTGGATGGTCATCCCTTCCAGGTCAGCACCGGTACCCAGACCACTCTGACCATGATGGCTATAGGGACTCTCTCTCTAGGAACTGGGCCATGCCCACTCTTGGGGTCTAACCAACATTTCAAACCCTTCACCTAAAATTTGGTCCTTATTTTCCAGATTTCATCTAGAGCGTATATACAGACTCATGATGGACTTGACCATTAACCCTTGTTGCAGAGGCCACATTAAGTTGGGCTTTCTCCTCGTGTGTCCTGAGTAACAGCACCCATGCCGTTTCCTACCTGCCTGGCTGTGGTCAGTACAGAAGCCTGTGAAAAGGAGAGGATGCTAAGAAAATGTGGCTTATTGAGTCCTGCTACTGTGTTTCTTAGCCAGTGAAGGCGCCAGTTTGAGCTTAGTTTATAACGCTATTTTGTACATTTTTTATTTGAGCCGATGGCCAACTTCATGGGGGTTAGCATTAAAGCACAGTTTATCTCTTACACTTGGCTCTGTCCCACTCTCTTTTGCTTTTCCCTGTTTTGTTTTTCCTTCTGGGATTTCAACACACCGCTCTGCTGAGAACACACATATTATAATCATCGTAGGAAGTTGGAAAAAACAAAGCACGCTCAAGTGCATTTTGGTAGAAAAGTATGCGATGAAAGGATATCTGTATTGAGATGAAGTTTTAAGAAGAACAAATGATATGTGCTGGGGAATTCTTAAAACTGAAGAAACATGTCTTTCCATTCCCTTAAGTCAAAGGGTGCCACATGGCACTATGACATGTTTACCTGTTAGCAGGTTAATGGGAACAAAATCTTCTACCTAAGCCAGGCTGATCACCATACATCTGGTTTGGGATGATTTAGTGTGAGTGAACAAAGGAAATTTCTCGGAGCATAGTCAGAAACCATTTCAGTAAGAATTCCAAATGCTGCAACATGAAAAATGGCTGCTTTGTTTATTTTAATTATTGGATGGGGGGTCGGATGGCTAAGTCTTCATGTTGTGTGAAGATTTCCGTTCTACATTTCCCTGGGTCTTGATCTCTCCGCTCCGTCTAGTTTCCCAATACAGCAGACCTCAGGCTCCTCCGTCTCTAATATCATTCCCGGTATTACGTGCATACCTTTGACTGCTGTTAGACACTTGGATGATTTGGCACAGACGATCCAAACAGTGCTGTATTCCTGCAAGATAAATTACCGGCCGTAGTTTCAACCAGCCATAGATGGGCCAGTACAGGATGCATTGCTATATGTTGTTCTTTTCAACATTCACCTGGTATTCCCAGCATTTCAGAAACTCCACTGAGTCATGGTCTCCAGGACCTGCTCACTAGTGTTCAGAAATCAGAAGCCATTCTCTAAAACGCCACTCGAGAAACATGGGAAATGTGGAATGCCATCTTAATCTGTTTTCGGCTGCCATAACGGAAGACCCGAGACCAGGTCATTTATGGTGTGCAGAAATGTGTGACCTCACAGTTTTGGAGGCTAGAAAGTTCAAAGATCAAGGCAATGGTGTGTGGTGAGGACCTTCCTGCTGTGACTTCCAGGGCCAAGGCAGAACGAGAGAGAGAGAGAGAAGAGAACCAAGCTCGCTTTCGTATAACAGACCCACTCTTGCACCAATGGTATTGATCTGTTTGTGAGAATGGCGCCCCTGTGGCCTGATCCCCTCTCCTTGAAGTTACACTGGGGACTAAGTTTTTAACACATGCTTCTCAGGAGACACATTCGCACTATAGCAGGCGCTAAGAAGTGGGTGAAGAAAAGTGACATCAGTATGAAAAGAAAACTTCGGCGTACAGAATTGCAACTTGACGGTTGCAGTGCAATAGCCTCCTTTCTCCAGTTGAAACATGAAAAACATGTTTAATTTTAAAATTTAAAAAAATTAAAATTAGTTTTAATTAAAAATTAATTTTAAAATGTATCACTTTTCCAAACGGATTTCACATTTCTATTCTCTGTCATTTGTAGGAGGGCTCCAAAGATCCTTCCTTAGAAATACATGCCTGTTCTCAAGAAGCTTATGAACCTATGGTTTTTAAAATGTAGAATCTTGGATTAGTCTTTTGGTTTGGTAGACAACATTTTTTTTTTCTGTTCTCTCTATTTTGAAAGCAGTTAAGAAGACCACTACCAAATATGTGTGCTTATGGTATGCAGGTCTTTCTGATGAGCCCATAAAAACTGAGGCCCCACGTTTCCTTGTGAATTGATGATTTATTACCATAGTTGAATGGTCCTTTTCATTGGCATAGGATTTTTTTCCAAGGTGTACTTGATCATGATTAATGAGTCTCACAAAATCCTAGAGCCTCCAAAATCCTAAGTATATGATTTATCATTACCGAGTGTTAATTACTCAAAAAGCTTAACTTTATTTTTAATACTTTTCCAAAATTATGCTATGAGAAACATTTCTATCACATGCATAAAAAGTTTAAAATATTCTTTTTCTATGCCAATAACTTTAAATTATTTTAAAATAGTAATTATCAAAAGTAACTTGCCCGTATGATATAGGTGTATGGAAAATTGTTTATATGTGACTACTCAGCAGATAAAACCATACTGAAGAATATGTTTTCAATGTGGCTTTAGCCAGTTATTCAGATTAGTGTCTTCCAAATGATAAAAATTTTTAGCATATTACTTAAGTTTAACTCTTGTAGTCGCACATGACAATGATTCTTAGTGAGACATTTTTGCCTTATATTGTCCAAAAACTAAAGCAACGTTTTCACTGATGTAATAAAAAGCAAGCAAGAAAGAAAGAAAGAAAATTCTTCAGCAAGTTCACACAATTTTAGCAATGTTTCCTTTGTGTATTTCTTTGATTAGGCTAATGTGGCTATTTCTTCATGGGAACATTTTTGTCTTAGAAATAAGGTAAGTAAAGAGTGCTGGGACCCGAGAATTTCCTATGCCACCAATGTACAAAATATTTGACTGTATTTCACTTACTGGCCAGATATGCAGTAATACATCATCATTTATGCAGTTTTCATTGCACTTGTATAATTGGCCTCAAGTTAATGACTGACAGTCATGACATAACCTACTTTCTAATGCTGTTATATTTGTATGGTCTGTTGTAGTATACATGTTGTCCAGTTGAGACAAAAAATGTTCTTTATAAATGGCACATGTATAAAAATAATATTATATTCAGAAATGTTTTAAGCTTTACTTTGTTCAACTTGAATTATAATCCATCTGGAAAAAAAGTCTTTCAGGGTTTCCAGGTTTGGTCCTTGGTGATTCTGCTGTCTAATAGTAGAAGTTAAATTATGTGCTATATTTGGGTGAAAAATATCAAGCTATTAAAATTAAAATAAAAAAGAATGACAAACAGATTTGAAAGACACATGGAAATATGAAGAAAACTATTTCTAAAAATCCCTGGTGGGACTATTTATATTCCAGCAGAAATTACTAATGAAAAACTAATATCTGAGAGGTTGAAATTCAAATGAACATTAATCGTACATTTTTTTGAGTTTCTGTTTTGAGTCCATTCTTGAATTAGGCATTGTGAAAAAAAGTGGTAAATGTTACTACACCTAGGAATTTAATATTCATTTAATAAGGCAAAAGCAATCTATATAAAACAGCAGAGTCCACCTCTCATGAGATATTTAGTAAGAGTACAATTTATTGGTCAACCTTTCTCATAGAATCCTAATCTTTCAAAACATCAGATCTTATCAAGGCAAAAACAGGTGATGACTTGAGGAGATACATATGATGCAATGGAAAGAATCCGGAATTTGGAGTCAAAGGATCAGCTGTGTAAGGCTCTTCTTATGCCCAGACTTGTATTCTTTACACTCAAGCAACTTCTCTGGCAATTCCTATAGCAACAATCAACTGGGGCAGGTGCAATCGGACAGAACCTGACATTGGCTCATATGAGCATCTGTCATCACGATGCTTCTTGGCTGCCTCTAGGTTGGAGACCTGCAGAAACCCACTCATCTCTGCCGGTGCATGCACAGCCCTGAAAGTGTGAGGCCTTAAAACGGAGTGGGGGACCTTGGATCCATGGGGGACAAGAGCTGGCGGATAATATTTCTCTCTTTTGTCCCTTGAGTAGACAATCCCACGGCACCTTCTCCACTAAGCAGTGCTCTGAAGCCACACTCCTTACCAGGGAGCACAGCTTGACAACAACAAATCCTTCTTTGGTCTTTTGTTCTTCCTAGCCCTCTGTTTCTGCTTCTTAGGATCAGTTCTCAAAATGGGCTACCTGTAGCGAATCCTTTTTTAGACTCTGCTTTTTGAGGAGAGCAAAGATTAAGACACTGTGCTTGACACTTAATAAGTGTGTGTGAATGTGAAAAAAGACCCTTCAGATCAGAGGCACCCTAGATTGCCAGGGTTCGGGTTCAGACTTTGTCAGTGATTACGCATATGCTCTTGGGCAAATGAGTTGAACTTTCATGTCTTGGTTTCCACTCTTCCAAAAAGGAAAGAGAGCTGGAACCTACATAGTCGGGGTCGCAGTGAGGACTGAATAGCGTCTAAAACTGTGGCAGCTCCTGACTCATGATAATGAGGCTGCCATGATCTCATTCATGCAAAGTACATGATCATGGTACGGAGGTCAAGGTTTCACGGGGAGAATTCATTCGCTTGCTTCTCCCAGCTTCCAGGGCTGGCCCACATTTTCGGTCCCGGGGCCGCTCCCTGGCGACACTGAACTCTGCTTCCTCTAGCTATCCTCCCCGCCCTCCTTCTCGGGCTCTCCTGTCTGCCGCTGTGGGGCCTGCCCAGATCATCTCAAAATCTTGACTCAATCACCTCTGCCAAGAAAGTGCTTTTGGGCATGGGAGTCAACGTCGTCACTGATTCCAGAGATTGGGATGTGGAGACTTTGGGGGAGCCGTCATTCTCTCTACCACAGTGCTCGCTAACTGTCTCTGGCCGCAGTCACATCATCTATGATATCCAGAGTGATTACAGTTAGAATGATGCGTCTGTGGTAAGAGAAAACAAGAACACTCTATCCAGGCATGTATCATCGCAAAACTATGCTGGAATTGGGCTTTCCATCATGCCTCTTCATCCTCACACCACGCTGCAGGTTGCTCGATTGCACATCATGTTAAGCCCTGGTCTCACAGAGAGATGTGGAGTTTCCCACGGTACTCGATGCTGGTTATGGAGTCTTGTAATCTAATTGGTGACTGCTCTTTTTCCCCTAGAAGACTGTAAGCTTCCTGAGGAGCCATGCCCTGTTTGCCATTATGAAAGGGACCCCCCCTAAAACCCAGAATTTATTTATAAAAAATTGTGTCTTTATTCTGACATGCTTAAACTTCAGTCAACTTCAAAGTACTCTCCGTTGGATGCGACGCACCTATCAAGATGCTTTTCCCACCACTCAAAATAGTTTTTGAACTCCTCAATTGTGATGCCTTTTAGTGCTTCTGCCATTTGTTTGTTTGTTTGTTTGTTTCATCTCTTCCACATTGGCAACATGATTCCCTTTGAGGACTTTTTATTTCATCTGGGAAACAACCAACAAATGTTGCTCAGGTGAGATTGGGTGAATAGGGAAGGTGGGGTACGGGGGTCAGGCCGTTTCTGGTGAAAAATCACCCATCAAGAAATGGGCAAATGTGTTGAAAGAATCTCCCCAGATGAACTGGTGAATCCACTAGTTATGGACGTGCCAGATATAGAAAAATAGTAGAGTGCAGCAGTTCAGGAGTGAATTTTGGGGATGTGTTTTATTCTCAGCTCTGCAACTTGAGGGTATGAATATGGCAAGCTTCCTTAATTTCCTCATCTGCAAAATAGGGATAATAGGCGATTTAAGGAAGATTTAAGGATGAAATGATGAGTTACTACATGCGAAGCCTTTCACTTTGTACAGCTTTGTTTTTTGTTTTTGTTTTTGAGTCAAGCCAGGCTGGAGTGCAGTGGCATAATCACAGCCATCGCGGCCTCAGCTTCCTGGACTCAGGCGATCCTTCTGCCTTAGCCTCCTGAGTAGCTGGCACTACAGGTGTGCACCACTATGCCTGGGTAATTTTTTGATTTTTTTTTTTTGTAGAGATGAGGTTTCACTATGTTGCCCAGACTGGCCTCTAACTCCTGGGTTCAACCTTTCCTCTCACTTTGTCTTCCCAACGTTCTGGGATCACAGGTGCAAACCATGGTGCCTGGCTCTTTTGTACAGTTTTTAACAAAAAATCAGTTAAAAAACAAAAATTAGAACACTGGGAACAGGTTATTTTAATTGAGTTTGCATATTCTTTTTGCACGCTGTTTTTGGGGGAAGGTTGGAGTCTCACTCTGTCACTCAGACTGGAGTGCAGTGGCATTATCACAGCCACCACAGCCCTGACCTCTGGGCTCAGGCGATCCTTTCGCCTTCCAAGTAGCTGTAACTACAGGCACATGCCACCATGCCCAGTTAGTTTTTTGATATACTGTAGAGACGAGATTTTGCCAAGCTGTCCAGGCTGGTCTCGAACCCATGGCTCAGGCAATCCTTTTGCCTCCCAAGGGACTGGGATTACAAGCGTGAGCCACTGTGCCTGGCCATGTTCTTTTCTGTACATTTTTACAGAAATTGCTACATGCGAATAAGGATAAATAATGTTCATTCTTTTTTAAATATCATACTAAGGACCTACAAGACCAGACTCCTTAGTGTGTTTACATCACAAATAGCACATCTCAAAGATACTTCTTGTCCCATGATGACTACGTGTTGGTTGGACTGTTTCACTCCATCCTTCTTGACCATCCTTGAATGGACCCAGTGTTTATACCAGGATCATTTTCTTTGGCTGAATCATCTATGCATGTATAATTCTTCATATAGGACTTCCTGCCATCTGTTTCAAATTTTATTTCCCATGTATGCTTTCTTGTTCCATCATCTGTATTAGTTTGGAACTAATTCTTGAGTAAGAAGTAATGTTCTTTCCTGAATCTGTTCTAAATTGCCAAGGGTTTAGATATTTGAAAAAACTCTTTATGCAAAAAAAAAAAAAAAAAAAAAGAGCATTATGGGTATTAGTGAAAAGTGTTCTTCTTTGAATATTTTATGCTGAATTATCTTTCAGATTTAGGTTCATCTGGTCTTAGTGTTGACTAGCATTGTCTAATTAGAGAGTTGGTGGTTCTTCAAGAATGTACAGGAGAATCGTATGACTGCAGTGTTTGATGGCCATAGCAAGTTCACAGAGGGAAAGGTAGAATCTGTACACAAAGGTTTGATAAAGAACCATTTTCTGTCTGTTAACAGAAAAGCAAACTGATAATCAAGACCTTCTTCGCTCTTCCTGTAAGAGACAAGCACAGCACGTCGCGGTATCTTCCTGCCAGCAGAGAGATGTGGCAGATGGCGGCCAGCCCCTTCCCCTCTGCCTGTGACATTTATCTCAGGAAATGAGACCGATCTCGGTGACGAACACTGAACGTGCATTTGCAAGGCCATCCTTCTGATTGAGTTGCAGGTTAGCAGTCAAGTTATAGGAGTTTCCAGGTCAGGTTTTTACAGTCTGTTCAGTCTCGGGAGACTTTCGGGAAAGTTTTACAGGATGCCTGTAAGTTGCAGCCTTGATGGATGTCTTGGCCTGCCTGAATAAACTGGGAAGTAATGAAAGCCAAGGACAGCGTGTCCTTTGCAATTACCAGAATCACTGATGGTTGCATGTCCTGGGATTTTCACAGGAGAGAGGAAGGAGTAGTATGTAAGCACACCCTTAGTCTGCTCTCTCTGAAAGGATGTCTTGGGCCTCGAATATAAGACAAAGCTGCCTCGGAATAATTCATTAAGTTCTATGTCCCAATTTCAAAGGAAAATCAGAGATAACTTACTCTCAAGGACATGTTGGTTTTTGCTTAAATTGAACTGTAATTTTAAAATGTATTAGCTATGGCCAGGTTTTCTGGGAATCTTCTGTACACAATCAAAATGTCCTTCAGTGTCTGAGACACCTGGATAAGAAGAAACAACTAGTTTGGGTTATTTATGAGTCCCTGAACACCAGAAAGTGCTGGTGAAAGGCGTACTGCAGGGAAGAGTCTGATTCGCCATGTGGGTACGGGCTCTGGATTGTAAAATCAGCCCCGTTTTGGAAGTAGAACTAATTCATTAATAAAAGGGTTCAGACATCTCTGTTTCCATGAGCCTTATTGTGGTTTCTTAAGTGCCCTTGTTTTCTAGTAAACAATGTGGATTTTAAAGAAAACACCAAGTCCTAAAGAACATGTATGACACCAAGTGATATGATCTTGATCATATAATCTACTTTCTAGTAGAAAAAACTCAGTTCATCTTTGTTATTGGATTGTGTAAGGATGACTCAGTATTCAAGCCATCAACGCCAAGAGATGTTATTTCCCCACTAATTTGAACAAAGTGTACCACATTGCAGGCTGTTTCTATACTCTCGACTGCTCCGTCATTGAAAAACTTTTTTTTAAAAAGAGTTTTTCATTCCCGGTGCGTGTTTTATAAAGCATATTAAGCATATTCTTTGTCATATGAGTTGTCGGGTGATGCTTTCTTTGTCATACAAAAGGGATGTGGAGTGCAAATAATAAAACTGATTTGTGTAACTCAGCAAAAAATGTAACCCACGTTTGGCTGTTGTGTCTTTACTTAAGAATAAATCAACAAGACATGCTACATGTATAATTATTTGGGGAAAGAAAGCAACCTAGGGACTGTCCTCTCCACTTACCCTCTTTCTTGTGCAATTCCTGTTGCTTATGTGTTTCATAAAAGGGCAGGAATAAACAGTTAAGTGCCTCCCTGCAGATTTATGGTCTTGTTGGCACTCATAACTCGTGTGCACAGTAGGGCTCCCAGCTACCTATCTGGTGCTGATGGGGATGACCCAGAGGAGCGGAATAACAAGACGTGTGTGTATATGAGCGTGGATACAGAGAGATGTTTTTGGCTTTGCAGAAGATGCTAATGGCATTTGTGGCGTGGCTGAGGAAACATACCACACTGCTTTGCCTAATGGCTGAGATAAACGACCGCTCCTTGGAGTCCTCAAATGCAAGCCACGGCAACCTGAGAGCCGGTCTGCAGAAGAGGGGTGTGCACCTCGTTTGGGGGCCAAGAATTGTGCAAAACGTGTCCAAGACACCTGCAGAAAATTAAAGACTTGCCTTCTCTGCGTGTGAAATTCTCATGAGGCAATGACCCTCTATGTCAGACATAATACAGCTCCCATTAGACTGGACACATCGAGGGAGCGTTGAATAGAGGTTTTGTCGCCAGCGCCCTGAGGATTAAGGGGGCCGTCTCTGCAGTAATTGGAAGGCTTCTCCGCTTTGCATGCAGCCTTCCTCACTGTGCCTTGCAGCCTGATTAGGAGGCCGCGTCCATTCTCTTCACCGTGGAGGCCCAGGCGTCTTCCTTGTTCACGTCCCCTGCCAGAGCCTTTGTTCCTTTGGAAGGGGAACCCCTTCCCCTTTGGTGCGGCCTCCCCTGGCCGCTCTTGATGCCTCTGCCTGGTCGCAGTGCCAAGAGCTGGCAGGAAAGCGACCATCTTCCAGGCCTCGCACAGATGAAAGTGACCAAAGAGGGCCTGGGCCCCGAAAGCATCTCGCTCTGCCGAGAGCCCTTTCATCCTCCGGGAGCTTCCTCTGCAGGGCTGGAGCTGAAAGCTAATCTTCCCGGCTAGGCTTTGGCATCTGCAGTGCCAGTATCCAGCCGATGGCTCTCTCCAGCCAGTGGTCTCTTTATTTGGGTTCTGAGCGTGCCTCTGATTCTTGCGCGATAAGGTTTCTGAGCCAGAGGGAGATTCCGAAGGCTGCATCCTCTTATTTCTCTGCTCCTCTAGCATAGGGGGCTGGGTCCAAAGGACTCATCCTAAATTGTCATGTGCTATATTCTGTTTATCAGTAATAACGTTCTGGACGGGGTTAAAGTAGAGATGAACTTAAAGGTACAGGGGGAGAGGGGAGGTTGTCATATGTATGGATAACTGATTGAGGTTTGCAGTGGGGTGTGTGTGTGTGTGTGTGTGTGTGTGTGTGTGTGTGTGTGTGTGTGTGTTAGTGTGAGGGGGGTCAGGGATACAGGGAGTTTAGGACGGAAATGAAGGGGAATGTTTATGTGGGCTAATGACTTGAGAGTCTCCTTTTCAGATATTGTACTTGAAACTGGAGATTTTATTTCCTTAACTCTGCCCTTCAGTGCCTTTTTGCAGGCTTTTGTAGTGAATGCAACCTACAAGAATGCAACATTTTCTGCCAATGACAAAAGGATGGTTCATCGTGCTGAAATAAGTCAGGAACAAGGAGGAGACACCACCTATACCCTGTCCCTCTTTATTCTTAGAGGTCGGTTTTGTGACTCAATAATTTTACACCATGTTGAATTGATGTCGAGTTTACTTTGGGGGACTTAGAGGATGACCACTGCTGAAATATTAATTTAATTCTATTTTATATGAGTTTTAAATGTCATCTCTTTTTTTCTATTGAGAAGAACTTAGAAAACACAAATATTTGATTCTGGTCAACTTTCATAGCTTCTACTTGTGTGTTTCTTATTCTTCTCAGTAGATAGTAAAGTTCTTAAAGATCCTGTCTGATCCCTCTTTGTATGGTTCCCGCTTTCACAACACAGCAGATTTTCAATAACTGTCTGGTAAGTAGAGCCCTTAAGGGTAATTATGATGGTTTTTGTAAAATGACATCAACAAGAACAAAGAATAACACTTTGGTTTTAGAGATAGTTTTGCCTATTTGCACTTTTAAACCAAACTTAATTTTTTAAAAATCTGATACTAAGGGTAAGAAATAAAATAAAAATAATTCCTAAGAAAAACTTTAGTTTTAAATATTAATCTTGCAAATGCTTCTTTTAAAGCTTAGTAAAATGATCAGCTGTTAACCTGTAATATTGTTCTTATAGCTAATTTCAGATACATGTAGATAGTTACATATACCAAGATAGATAATTATTATATAATGTGTAATTACCTAATAGTTATTTTGATTAATTGTGATATCATTATAAAATATACTTTAAGATATATAGAATATATATTTCATATGCATGAAACATATAAAATCACAGTTATGTATGCTTAAATAAGAATTATTAAAACAAAATATAAAATGATAAAATATATATTTGAAATATGTAACTATCTAACCATATAACAATAAAATATATTATGACAAAATTCATATTATATAAAGGATAATAATTATGTGCAAATATGCATCAAATTAGAAATATAATCATATATCTAATTTTATATATGTCTATAAACTCAATACAGTTATGCTGCAGTTAAAGAGAGCAAAACATGGGTGTTGAAACTTATAAGACTGGTAATCTGCATTGTAATCAAAGAATTCAACATAGACAGTTCTTGCTCTGCATTGAAATAGAATTCAATATTTTAAATCTAGACACAGAAGTATAAAGTCCACAGCACAACACCCCATAATTGCTAGGTGCTTGCTAAAGATGGCGGCTGCTGCTGTTAGTTCTGTCACTCGGTTTGGGCATCTGTGGTGTGGTGGAGCTGACACTCGACTGTCACTTACGCTCAGAACATGTCTTAGCTCAGTCCTGTGCTGCCTGTGTGAGCTTGGGAAAATGTTTTTGACTTCTGAAATTAAAACTGAAATCTTTGGAAACTTGTAAAATTCTATAGAAATGGAGGGTCTCATCTTTATTTCGAGAATGTTATTTTCTGACTCGTTCCTAGGACCGCATCTGTGTGGAAACCAGAGCCATACCCTGCTGATCGACCTATCCTCAGGTTCTTCTGCTCTGTGGCTGATCGATTTTCGCCCAGAATACACCCTGACCGATCATGTGAAATGTCACTTGTGAAGTTTATGGGGTGGAGATTTTCAGAATGGCTGATGCCAACAAAGGCTTGCTCATCAAAGGCCCTGCATTTTAAAAATTGGCCTGCTGCCTGAGTGCCGCTGGGGGCACCAAACGGACGGCTCTACAAGGTGAGACCCCTCTTCTTATCACGAGAGACATATCTACATTTACCAGCTGGCTTGGCCTGCAGCCTCAGCGCCTGCCCGGATGGGGCCCTCGCAGGCTGTGAATGGGCTGTTCAGTCTCCAGGCTTCCCTGCTCCTTGGCTCCCTAGCAGACTTTCAGCAAAAGCCTAGTTAGTGGTGGTGACACCTGCCTACCAAAGAATGATGGAAAACCCTCAGCTCATGGCTCAAAGATCACTGTCTAGTAGGTTGTGCAAATATTTGGTTATGACTCATTCACTGCTTGGACAAGGTTCAAAGTGGGGGGATTCAAGTGCAAAGGACCTTCCATACCCTTTCTAGTTTCTCCAAGCATTCAGCTACCTCTTCGGAATAAAATACATGATATCATCAAAAAATAATGCCTGAGCCCTCTGAGACTTGCGACGCAGGCAAGGAATCGGTCTTTATGAAGGCACATCGCTGTGTATGTGTTTGTTTGTTATACGACACTAGTACGGGACTGGCAACCTCTTAAATGCATTCATGTTGGAATATTCTTTTCTTCTTGCCTATTTTCCACACAAATGGAACACAACAGGAAAACAGCAGGTAAATTTTCTCCCACCTGAGTACTTACAAAGTGAAGCTAGTTTTTTTTTTTCTCTCTGATTTTTCTAGAAAAATAATTATTTTCCCTTCATCTGTGGTTTTTGAATTTTTAACTCCTTCTATTTTGGAGGCCCCATAAATAAAGTGGCGTGCAGAGAGCTGGGTGCTGCTTTTCTTGAACACTTTGGCCTGTAGTTTCTCATTCCTCTCCACCCACGCTTCTACTTTTAGGGTCATTTCATCCGTTTCCCATTTAGAGTCCTATTGTCTTGGGGCATTTCTGCCCTCAAAATAGTTTACTCTTCTTTCTTTTCTTTCTCAGTGACTGTTTATGACTGTCTTACCTTATGTTGAGAGATTTTAAAAAATCCATTCAAAATGTTCAAGGGATTAGATAAAATCTATTGATTAATTTTTCTCTCACCAAATGCTCCATATTTGAAAGGCACATGGTATTGCCCTTAAAGAGATTTAGAAAATACATGAGTCATACAGAGGAGTGTATAAGAGTCATACACATAGTGTAAAATTACAACAGATAAAATCGACACCCGTGTGCCCAGCATCCAGCTTAATGAATAAAGCATGATGACGGTGTATCACTCCCAGGGCATATTCTTTTTCCCTTCTGTGTTTTGTATCAACTCCATGTGTGTACCCTAACAGTCTGTTTAACCCATCGGTATTGAACTTTAAGAAAACGGAATCATAGCCTATAGTATATGTCTTCCATGCCTTCCATCTTTTGCTCAGCATCGTTTGAGATTCATTTTTTATTGATGAGTGCAGTGCTACATCATTCTTCTTCCTTGCTCCAGAGCATTTCAGTATATGAATATACTATAATTTATTTCTCCACTCCGCATATCACACCTAACTGCATGAAGACAATAGCATAATACATATGTTGAGCATCTGTTTTGATACGCATTCGTGATTGCTGCTATGAGGAACAATGCTGGTTTGCATGTTCCTGTATAAGTCTCCCAGTAGATAGACAGAAGTTTCTGTCTTAGCTGCAAAACTACCAGGCTGCCACATAGGCACCTGTCCATCTCTGCGTGACAAATAGTTTTCAAAGTGGTTGTACCAATTTACATCTACACCCACAGTGGCCAAGAGTTCCTCTTGCCCCCAATTTTTGCTAAAATTGACATTGACTCACTTGAAAAATTTTGCATGAGATTGTGTCTTTCCTGGTTACAGATAAGGATGCCCGTTTTAACATATTTATGGTTCATTTGTCTTCTTTTGTTGAACACTTGTGTATGTCTTTTGCAATTTTCATTTTGGATCATTTGTCTTTTTCTTATGGACTACTGAGAACTTTTTTGTAACCTGAATACTAATCTTTGTTTACAGATACTGCAGATGTTTTATTTAGGGTGGTAGCATCTCATTATGATGTGTTATAAGGAACTGAAGTTCTCTATTTTAATGCAGCTGAATTTATCAATCTTTTTCTTTATGCTTGAACCTTTTGTGTCTTGTTAACAAATCTTTTCTTACTTGAAGCTTATTAGGATACTATTCTAATTGTCAACTTAAAGGTTTATAGATTTTTTATTTTATAAAAGAAAGTACTTAATACATCAGGAATTTAAGATTTGTGCAGAATGTGAGGTAAAAATCCTCCCCCCATTTAAAAAAATATGAATAGCAACTCATTTTTATTGAAAAGACAGCCCTTTCCTCACCAACCTGCAATGTCAGCTCAGTTATTACTCATTTATATATGTTTAGGTTTATTCTACTCTTTCTATCTTTATTCACTTGTAATATTTATTTATCTCTATACCTCTTCTTTGTTGTTTTGTGATACATTGTACTAAGTCTTAACATTTGGCAAGGAAAGCCATCTCACCTTTTTATATTTTAGTTATGTTTTCTGCTGTTTTTAAGCCTTTGGAATGTTGCATGAAATTTAGCGTTACTTTCTTATGTTTCATAAGAACACTCCATTTGAATTTTTACTGACATTTCATTTAAGCTTTAGATACAATTGAGAAAATATGCATATCAGTGATTCTTGGTGTTCCTATATAAAAGCATGATCTACCTTTTCAAGAAAAGTAGCTTTTAAAAAATGTCTTTCAATGAGGAGTTAACCTTTTTAAGGTTCATTTTCACACAGTTTTTTTTGCTAGATTTATTCTTTTACATTTTTTTGACAGGCTTAAAATGATATCTTTTTTCATATTTTTAACTGGAAAATAATATAAACAGACAAAAAGTGCATCAAACATAAAGCTTAGCTTCTTATTTGAAAAGCTTCCATTTATTGTTTGAAATATAAACAACCCTATGACCAGCTGAGGGGTTAAAAAATAGAACATGGGTGGCTTTCTAGAAACTGTGTCTATGTGCTTTCCTGGCTACACCCGCCTTTGGAAATTCCTCTCCAGCTACTACCCTATCTCTCTTTTCCCCTCGGAATGGAGTGTAGAAAAAGCCTTGCCCGAATCTGTTGCTTCACTTTGCTTCTTCACTGACATCTCAACCTTCTGCTGGAGGGTCTTTTTCCTGGACCCCAACCTCCATCACCACAATCTGCGATGACAATAAAGCTAAGAAACACATTGTAGGTCATATCATGCTTTCTTTTCTTAAAAATGTGTGATATAACTGATTATTCTTTTCTTTATGAAGCCCTCTCTTTTGACTCTTATGAGCCAACACTCAATTGACTTTCTCCTATTTACTGAAGCCACACCTTCTTAACTTTTCTCCCCCCAGAATTCTCATGTTCTACCTGGTGGATTCTGTTCTAGGCCTTTCCTCTCTCATTCTAACTGTGCACCCTGGGTAATCTCATCCACTCCAGCTTTTTGTTGCTAGACTGAGTGGTCCTCCTTGTCTCTGGTCTCCTGGGCATCAGATGTGCCCACCCACCTGATGTTCTACATGTCATCGGGACAGTCCTCAGCTACTAGTCACTCCATATATTCCAAACTGAACTAACACCATTTTTTCTGCCTTCCCCATGCCTCCTCTGCAGTCCCGCCAATGTTGCCACAGCCTAAGGCAAAAAAGTAAAAGTCACTTTTGATTTAGTCCCTTATTTTCTTCAGCCCCTGATTCTGGTAACTTGTTATTCTCTATTGATTTGAGTGCCCTTTGAATCTCTTGACATCATTTTGTTCCACTGACGTTGCCACGTATCAGCCCCTGCCATCCCTTCCTTGACTTTCGAGACTGGCTTTCCAAGCGGTCTTGGCCCCCCTGGGCTTTGTTCTCCAACTCGAGTGGTCTTTCGGAAGAAAAATGTTAATCTTTCCGCTTCTTGTTTGAAACTTCTAATTGTGTCCCATTTGTCTCAACTGAAAAAGCAAAAACAGCAACCAAATTCTACGATGTGGTCAGCGTGGCCGTGTATGGTCCGGCGTTGTGTCCCTTCTCCATTGTCTTTTCATTTTCTCTTCAAAAAACTTTCCACCATCTTCTTCAGGTCTGACTGCAGGTGTCACTTTACCTGGAAGGCATTCCACGAGGCACCCTCCCTCCCCTTGCACACCGTTTCCTCTCTCCTAAACTTACCACTCTGTGTTGTCTGGATCTCCTTCTCATGGAGCTCTGGGAGAAGAGTTGCCAAAGATTTCGATAACAATGTGGCTTAGACTACTTAAAAAAACCTCATGCGGTGGAAAATCCATGGACAGTAAACCATATAACATCTACATTAGGTTGCATGGCCCATGAAAATAGATCCAACTTTTTTTGTTCATTGCTGTATCCTAAGGGCCTCGCATGGGAACTCACTAAGGAATTGCTAAGTGACTGAAAGAATGAGAGAACGTAGGGCAGTAAGAAGAAATCACTGTGGGTACTTGTCTGGGGGAAATTAGGTGGATTATTACTTATTTGTCAAAATCAAACATACAGGGAAAAAAAAAAAACCCAAACAGCAAGAGGCTGTTGAGAAACTGCTTCCATCGCCATTGTTTTATCTTGGTTATTCCTGTCCTGTTTCTCAAAATAGCAATTCAATGAAATCCTCACTTTTGAAAGAAATTATTTCGTTTAAGAGGAATAGGCATTTTTGTTTTTTCTTCTTTTGTTGAGTTGGAGTTTCACTCCATCACCCAGGCTGGAGTGCAGGGGCACGCTCACCGCCACCCCAGCATTGATCTGCTGGGCTCCGGTGATCCTTCTGCCTCAGTCTTCCAAGTAGCTGGAACTACAGGCATGTGCTACCATACCTGGCTAATCTCTTTTTATTTTTTTTAATTTTAGAGACGAGACCTCGCCAAGTCGCTTGGGCTGGTATTTTTCACTTTTGATGATCAAGCTGTCTGCTTTTCCTGCCATCATATTAACATTAACCGTCCTCCTTTCTCACACCGGGCAGCCGCCACCCCTGCCTCTACCTACCTATTTGTGGTAAGGTGAACCAGCTGTGAGTGGTGTCTAGGTCCGTGGTAGACCAACTCCCTGTAAAGGTTCAAATAGCAAATACTTTTGGCTTTGCAGTCCGGAAGGTCTTTGCCACTACTCAACTCTGAGTTAGCAGGGAAAGCAGCCATAGGTACTATAAACAAGTGGGCATGGCTGCGTCCCAATAAAATTTTGTTTACAAAAGTTATTGAACTTCTGTCGATCCAGCCATCCTGCTCCTGGAAATATACCCTGAGGAACACAAATTACTCTACCAAAAAAGACACCTGCACATGCATGTTCACTGCAGCACTATTCACAAAAGCAGAAACATGGAACCAACCCAGGTGCCTACTGAAAGTGGACTGGAAAAAGGGAAGGTGGTTGCATATACGTGATGGAATAGTATTCATCCACGAAAAAGAAAAAAAAATGTCTTTTGCAGCAAAATGGATGCAGCTGAAGACCATCATATGAAGTGAACTGTCATACAAACTGAACACTGCACGTTCCCATTCATAAGCAAGCCCTGATCTCTGGTCTCCTGAGCACAGGGGTTGGATTGGCAGACACTGGGCACTGCTAAAGGAAGGTGTGACAGAGAAGGGACAAGGGGCACACAGCCATACACGGGTGCCAGGTCTACTGTCTGGGAGAGAGAGAGCCTGTTAGATGCCCAAACCTCACCTGCACGCAACTTACTTGTGTAGCAAATCCTCACATGGACCCCATAACTCTAAAATAAAATATATAAAAATGAAGAATAAATAATAAAATAAGCAAATAAGGCTGAGCTTGGTGACTCAGCCTATAATCCCAGCACTTTGGGAGGCCGAGGCGAGTGGATTGCCTGAGTCCGTGGGTTGGAGACCCACCCGGGCAACTTGGTGAGACCTCATTTCTACAATAAATCAAAAAGTTAGCCAGGTGTGGTGGTACATGTCTGCAGTTCTGGCTCATTGGAAGGCTGGGGTGGAAGGATTGCCGGGGCCCAGCGTGTTGAGGCTGCGGTGGCTGGGAGTATGCCATTGTACTCCAGCCTGGGTGACAGAGTGAGACTCCAGCTCATTAAACAAACAAACAAAAAAAATAAATAAAAGAAAGTGTGATACATTGGGGCTCTAAGAGCAGACTTGGAAGATCCATGGGGTATTGCTTGGTTGGGAACAGCAAGATGTTTCAGAAAATTGTATGTAATATAATTCCATAAAAAAACTAACTACCACCACAACAAAATCAACTGCAGGAAATCTTGCCCATGAGCCATAGACTGCCAATGCCAGCTGGGGAGAAACTATTGAAGGGAGGTGGCAGGTCTGTGAGAGTAAGCCTGGATCAGAGCTCTGCTCCCCGTTTCTGGTGATTCTATCCCGATTACTAAGGGCGGGGGCAGGTGGGCTGCAGAGCTCGTGTGAGTGGGAAGGGGACGGCCCTCTCGCCTACAAACCTCTTCCACACTGGCCACTGCACCAAACACGCTTGTGTGTTTCCAACCTCCTAGGCAGAGCCCTTGACTTTCAGTTTGAAAGGCAACTGGTTTAGAAAAACGGTTTCTCTGAAATAAGGGTTTCAGTATTTATTTCCCATGGTCAAGATATGTTTGCGATGCATTTGGGCTGCTTCCAAGGCAACTCTAGGGAGTTCTGTGGTATGTCTGTAAGCGTTTACAAGGCAAAGCGTGCACATGACTTTTGAACCAGGAATAGCTTGGTAACTGAATGCTTCCTCATTGAGAGGGCAGTGGATTTCCCCGAGGAGAAGCAAGCACACTGAGAACCGTCTAAGCACGTCCACAGAATGTCTGTAAGTTCCAGCATACGTGGCAAGTGTGGGTGTGGCAGGGACAGAGGCTGTCTTTCTGCCACATGCTCCCACCTGTGTGCTGTAGGAGGTCTAACAATTAAGTTTGCAAAATCGTCCTAGAAAAAGTGCTCATCCTTCATTGCTGAATATCACTATGGTCACCTTTGAAGTCTTCCCCTTGGGAAGTTATGCACACATGCCAGTGCCTGATCCACTGGTCAAAGCAGTTTTGGAACTCTTTTTCTGGAATGGCCATCAGAGCCGTCACCATATTACTCCTGATGTCCTGAATGTCATCGGAGGTCTTCCTTTCCTTTACCCAAAGGAAAGGTCATTGGGGGCCAGCTCAGGTGAGTAGGTTGCACAGTCCTGCCAACCTTAAGTGTACGGTGGCAAGTTCACGAACTTAACTGTCAGAACTCAGCAAATCATGGCGACAACTTTGACGGCCATACTAGAAAAAGGATTCCAAAATTTCTTTGACGGGTGGATCAGGCGCTGGTGTTGGTGCACAGCTTCCCAAGGAGAGTACTTCAAAGATGACTGTAGTGATGTTCAGCATGGACCTATGGAGCACTTTTTCTAGGATGGTCCACAGACCTGTTGGACCTGTGTGTGTGTCAACATCATGTCATCGGTACTGTAATCTAGTTTGAGAAAGAAATGTCGATAATAATTCTTAAACCCATATTTTATGTTGTAACATTTTTTTTTTTTTTTTGGGAAAAACCCTATCCCTTGATTTTTCTTGATGCAACAAGAAATTTCTCTCTTTATTTTAAGTTTTATGCTTGGCATAAAACCTGGAGGGGGGGAACATTTTTCCAGTCTCTACACATTCCTCATCCTACCCATTTATTTGGGTTCCATGACAGTCTATCATAAGAAATTGGTCCACTTCAAAAAAAAAATGTTTTGTAAGTCTTTTTCAGGAGAACTCTATTGGCATCTGAAAGGTGTATGAGTTCGAGACTTGAAAACAGTGAGAGAAAAATTAGATCAGTGGCTTTTAAAAACTTTAAGGTGTGCTGCGGCCCATGACGCTGTCCGGAGGGGTCCCAAGGGAGACCGGCGAGAGATTAAGAAAGACACAGACACAAAGACATGGAGAAAAGCTGGGGCCAGGTGGGACACTTTCTTCTGTTGGAGAAGTGGCCCCGAACTGGCTCAGCATGTTCATTTTATAATTAAGCACAAAGAAAGTTGGAAGGGATTCCAGGTCTGTGAGGGAACCATAATGGAATTTATCGCTACCTAAAGGCGAGTTGTTTTGCCGTTATCTTGTTGTGGCGAGGGCTTTATCTATGCTATGTGCACCCGGAGGTGTGGGCACTGTTTCGTGTAGCAGGCTGCGAGGGATGCAGCCTGCCTTTGGCTAGGATGCAGAGCTTTCAGGCGAGACCGGCCTACGAGCTTGGGGGCATTCAGCGAGACCTTGCCTTCACTGAGGCCTTTACTCAAGGCCTGCTACAAGTGACAGTGCTCGTCTGCTCCCACATCACATCCACTCCCAACAAGGGTGTATAAAAATCACCAGGTGAGCTCGTGCGGATGCTTGGGGTTGCCTCTAGATATTATGATTGTGTGCATCTCAAGAGATGCCCGGGAATGTCCATCTCTTACTCATCACTGCAGGTAATTCGAAGGCAGCTGGTTCGTGGGCTTCCCTTGGAGAAGCAGTGCTCCCAGAGCCCACTGCAATTGCGCCTCCTGGGACTGCAGCAAATAGCTCCTTGGGATAGAGGTTGCATTTCACCGTTGGGTTGCCTCCAAGGCGTTCTCTGGTGTGTGCACGATTTTATGATTTGAGCTGTGGACTCCGTTCAGCCAGGCCCCACCGACTCACACACTGGACGATAATGCCACGGCCGCGACCGTAAAAGGCAGATGCTTGGCTCCCGCGGCTCTTGTGGTAGAAATGATCACATTCAGCAGCAAAGTCCAGAGTGAGGCTGGAGGAGGCTTAATCCGTCAGGTCCGTTTCCAGAAACATAATCCATTCCTAAGAAGGAAGAACAATAGCATGCGAGTCATTAAAATCATGACATCAGTCGAGCATTTGAAGAGGAGATTTATATGTTTCTGCTTTGTTTTATGTGTGGCCAGACCACTTAATCCTATAATTTTCTCCACTGACTGCCAAGTCAACACTCTGAGAATGAATTAAAATGACATTTTGTGAGTTTCACACTTGAAATCATTAAGCAAATTTGGTGATAATAGCTGAATTATTAATCAACAAATGGCCTGGGGACATAGACTATTACTTGGTGGTTTGAAGAGCTGTTGTTATTTTCCCTAAATACTCTCATTCTTTAAATGATTGTTTGGTAAGCTGTTTTTTTTTTTTTTTTTGAGTCGGAGTCTCACTCTGTCACCCAGACTGGAGGGCAGTGGCCGTTCCCGGCCACCGCAGCCTCGACCTGCTGGGCTCCAGCGATCCTTCCGCCTCAGCCTTCCGAGGAGCTGGAACGACAGACGCGCGCTACCATGGCCGGCTAATTTTTTGTATTTTTATTGTAGAGATGAGGTCTTACTAAGTTGCCCAGGCAGGTCTCAAACCCGCGGGCTCAGGCCATCCACTCACCTCAGCCTCCCAAAGCGCAGGATGACAGGCGGAGCCACCGAGCCCGGCTTTTGGTAAGTATTTAGGATAAATGTAGCTCATCAAGTTGTGGTCTGATGCCTTTCTCACCCCCTCTGTCCCTTCCTCCCTCATCACCTTCTCTCTCTCTGGCCAGATGCCCCTGTAATCCAGTACTTTGGGAGGCCAAGGTGGGAGGACTGCTTGGGGCCAGGAGTTTGAGACCCCTACCTCCCTCCCTCCTTTCCTCCTTTTCTTCTTTAAAATGTACACATTGAAGAAACAACGTTGTTAAATTTTGTGATGGCGCCGGCCAGTGAGTCTTTTTCTAATTTTGAGCCTATCCTTGATTCCCATAATTTGAGCAACGATTTTAATTTCTTAATGGTCAATTTCTCTATTGACCATCAAGAGCCAGATGGCACTGGCTGTGCAGTTCACACTACACAGAAAGTTGAAATACCAACAAAACCTTAGTTTAAAGTGTTGATGGGCGAGAATGAGCACTCATATCCGCAAAAGAGTCATTTGAAGTCATGCATTTTGACGGTGAATTTTGCAGGTTAGTTTAAATCACCATTTCTGGGGGTGAATCTGCCACGAACCAGAGAGAAGCAACTTCCAGAGGTGGTATGCATTTGCTTTAAATGAAGCCTGAGCCTCTGCTGAGTAACTACCCTTCAACATCAACAGCTGATGCTTGTGCAGAGCATGCACTCATTCAGGACTCGGTCAGACTCTGCAACTTACATCTGATCCACCTTACAACTGGGTCTCTGGTTGCTGCACCATCATAATATTGGTCATTTGCTTTTCTTTTTAGCTCATTAACAATGTTTAGAACACACTTCGCTGGGCTCAGTGGCTCAGCCTGTAATCCTGCGCCTTTGGGAAGCTGAGGTGAGTGGATTGCCTGAGCCCGCGGGTTCTAGACCCGCCTGGGCAGCAAGACCTCATCTCTACAATAAATCAAAAAGTCAGCCGGGCGTGGTAGCACATGCCTGTAATTCCGGCTACTGGAAAGGCTGAGGCGGAAGGATCGCCGGGGCCCAGCAGGTCGAGGGTGCGGTGGCTGGGAGCGGCCACTGCACTCCAGTCTGGGCGACAGAGTGAGACTCCAACTCAAAAAAAAAAAAAAAATACAGTTTATTACCTGGGCTTGGTGGCTTAGCCTGTAATTCCAGCGCTTTGGGAGGCTGAGGTGAGTGGATTGCCTGAGCCTGCGGGTTCGAGACCCGCCTGGGCAACTTGGCGAGACCTCATCTCTACAATAAATCAAAAAATGAGCCGGGCATGGTAGCACACGCCTGTCATTCCAGCTACTCGGAAGGCTGAGGCGAAAGGATCGCCGGAGCCTGGCAGGTCGAGGCTGCGGTGGCCAGGAGCGGCCACTGCACTCCGGTCTGGGCGACAGAGTGAGACTCCAACTCAAACAAAACAAAACAAAACAAAACACACTTCATGGTATGTCATGTTAAAAAGAACACAGGAATCTTGCTTGACACCGCAGACGCAGCCCATTTAGATGTGAACCACAAGTGCCTTTGTCACTCCTCTTTCTTCACAAGAATCCCAGCATCTCTCTCTGATTATCCTCAGAAGCCCGACACACACCATCCTCAGTCTGCTGTGTGACACCCGCACGTCCCCTGCAAGTTTTGATGGTCACCCTAACTCTGGCTTTGAAATTCTCCTAGTGATGTATTGCCAAACAGATATCGGGAGAAAGATATCAGGAGAAAGAAAACTTGGCCTGCAGTGAAACAACTACATATTGGCAGAGTCACCTTGTGGATATTTTATTGACTTAATGCAATGAGCATTATCCTTCTGCATAAATTAGAAGAAAAAGATACTAGAATAGGAACCAGAAACCTGGCGGTGGCATTTGATGACCTGAAAAAAGTCATCTAATCTCTCTGAACTTTATATTTCGCCTCTGTAACTTGAGGTAATAAAGTAGATTTTTCCAAGGATTATAGGAGATTACCTTAAAGTACGTTATGAACTATAAAGAGCTACATAATGTGTGCAATGATTGCTCTTGGTGTTGAATTCATATCGGCTAGATTGCGAATGCTACGAATTGGAAGCTCAGTCTAAAAATCGACTTATTTCCAATGAGTTAGTGACTTTCTAGTTTGCTTTTAACAAGAAGTTTACAAAAATTAGATACATTAGATACTCATATTCTCTCAAGTGAGGAGGAAATGAGAAATTTGACATACATTTAATAAACCATGGGCCGGGTGTGGTGGCTCATACCTGTAATCCCAGCAATTTGGGAGGCTGAGGCAGGATGATTGCTTGTGCCTGAGAGTCTGAGACCAGCCTGGGCAATGTAGCAAGGCCTTATCTCTCCAAAAGTAAAAGAGAACCGAAAATTGTTGAAAACTTAGTTTAATACAGAGATACACAGCGATGAAGTGGTTACTTCTATTAAGCTACATGTGTAGCTTTTATTTTTTGGGGGATAAGGTCAAAGATGAAAAATACGAATGTCTTGGTGTTAAAAAAAAAGATGATTAGGCAAGAGAAACAAGGAATAAGAATGGTATCAGGACACTGTGTATGATAGTTTCAGAATCCATGACATCACTGTATATTTTTAGTATTGCTTTCCCTTCCCAAATATTTGTAATCAAAAGCAAGTGTTTGCCAGTGGAAATTCACTGGCTACCGTTGGGGATCTGTGGGCTGTTTTGTGCCTGTGAGTTTTCTAGAAGAGCCTCCAGGATTGGAAGAACAAAAACAAGAGAAGAAACACTCGTAGCAGTATGGGGAAGGGGCCAGAGGCTCCTTTTCCCTCTTCATTCCGTGGCAAATGGTATACCCTTTACCTGCGCCAGTGTCAACAGGTGTGTGTCTGCCAGGTGAACTCTGACAGGACTGGGAGCTCGGCACCCTAATGTGGAAAGGAGGACTCATCGCCGGGACCTTGGGCTGGGAGCTGCAGAGGCAGGGATGCTTTCTAGATCCCCATGACCCATGAGCGTTTGCTAGAACAGAATTTTTCAGAGAATTCTCAGTTTCTGTATTCCTCCTGTAGGTCTGATGCTTGCTTTGCTTTGATGTTTCATTTGACCTCTTTGTATAGTCTCACTCGAAACAAGAGGACAGGGTTGGACCCCCAATGAGTGACGTTTTCTGGACATCTTGTGCAAAACCAATACTAAATGAACTGAGATAAAATAAAAGAGTGACAAGGGCTTTTATGTTATATGGTGTAATTGTACAGGAAAAACTCAAACAATGAACTGTACTTCCTTTTGTTCCCAATCATTTAAGGTAACTTTAAGGGCTATATAAAATCCAGCAAATGAGAATAGAATACAAATATTAGCCAAAGAAGAAAGTAAAGCAAATGTAGGGAATGATATAAAATAGAGAGTTTGGGCAAGGGTCAGAAATACTTGTGTTAAAAGTTACTCCGTTGCTCTAGTTGAGTGCTAAAGGTAGCTCTAAGGTTTCCATTAGCCATGAAGAAAAGTTCAGGTACTCAATTGCAAGTTCATTAAGTAAATAAAAAAAAATTTCTCATGAGAGTTACAATGTTAGACTTACAATATAGCAACGATGGAAGTAGTAGTTTTCCTCATTTTTTTTCCCTAAAATAAGAGACTAGAACTCTAGTCTTCAGAATAAACTATTTTCCGTTGCTTGGAAATCAACAGATTCTCTGTGTGGGGCCGTGATGCCCAGATAGTAGCGTGATAGAGCCTTCCAAATCAAAAATCTAAAATCCTGAGCACGTGTTAATTCTTGGCTTTATTCTCACCATTCATCACTACTGAACGCTTGTGTTGTTATAAAATAATTAAATAAAAAGTAACGAGTAAGTACTCCGAGGCTGAAGAAATTTGGAGTCATCCAGTAAAGCTTCATAATTTTTTGTCATCTTTTCTAACAAGGCATGATACACAGTCTTTTTTTTAAAGCGGTTTCAATAGTCACTTGAACAGCTTTTTCTGCCTTATATCCCGTACATTCGTTTATGATGCTTTGCAATGAAGGGCTGCCTGACATCTGTTTCAAATCAGATTTTCCCTAATTTTTATGTATGCCCTCTTGTTCCATCATCTGCATTAAAATTCAAAAGCTGACATGATCTGTTCCACACTGATTTCTTCTCCGGGGTTGCAGATCTATAAAAATCTATCGTTACTGCCTTGTTCTGCAGGCTTCTCCTGCAAGCATTTGTCTTCCTGGCGTTTCTTTCTTTCACCTTTGACCTGAAAATCAGGCAAGATTTGGGGTCCTCCTTTTGGCATGCCGGTGGCTAAAGTATCTTTCCGTAAAGGAGAGGAGCTAATCACATTGGCGACCAGGAGAGGTCTGTGTATTCTCACTTTCCAGGTTCGCAGCCCTTCCTCTTCTCCCAGGACCTTTTCTTATTTCTGTGGAGTTTTAGAAATTATCCCCTTGCGTGGTGAAGACATCTGGACATCCTGAATATGTGTCTGGCTGCGCATTGTATGTGTTGTTTCTTTAAAGAGGAGAATTCCAACCTTCTGCTGTGGTTCACTCTTACACCACTGGTAAAATTCTTACTCTGAATGGAGTTATTCTTTCCCAGCAAGGTGAAGGTTTTGGAAATTTGGTTGAAAACATCTGTGTGACATCTCTCCTGGCCTGGAAAGCAGTCTGCTCCTCCAGGGCTGAGGGGCTCCTTTAATTAAGAGGGACAGGAGCCTGCTTTGAATTGCTCTGAATTCTCTGGTTGTAAGAGCTCTGGCCTCCATGGTACATCATTGAGAGGCAGAAGATAGAGTCTTACACTTTCAGGGAATAGCCTGCTTTTTGGAGGACTGGGTTTTGTGATTTCTGTACTCCATCAGGGATATGGTCACCCTAACTCTGGCTTTGAAATTCTTCTAGTGATGGATTGTCAAAGATATATTGGGAAGAAGATCATTTTTAGATGAAGAAAACTTGGCTTGCGGAGAAACGACTGCATATTGGCACAGTCACCTTGTGGATATTTTATTGACTTAATGCAATGAGCATTATCCCCCAGCATAAAGTAGAACAAAAAATTCAGGGATAGTAGGTCACTGAATGTTATTGAGTAATAATTTACTCAAGAGTTACTGATTTTGGCTAATATACATGTATTATTTATATCTTATACTTACAAAAATGGTAAACAATACATTGTTCATGCCTCTGAGTTGACAATATAATAAAAGAGGGCTAACTGTGACTAGGAAGAAAGCGTGAGTTGGTTGTGTTCATATTGATCTTCAGAAAGACCTTTGGTGAAATGGAGGAAAACCATCAACCGTCATCACAGAATCATCTTTCTCCCTTTTAACTTTGTTTTCAAGTTCTGTGGTTGTAACATGCTTTGTGGAGGAGGCTTACCAAATGTTTTGCAGTATCTTTGTTCTTGTCTCCATTTGTTCAAACATCTAAAAATGCTTTTGCATTCGCAGAACCAGTAATTTATAATTTTGGGGCTTAATCCTATTGCAAGTGGGTGGATATGTTTAAAATATTTTGTTTTGACTTCTCATGCTGTCTTCAGCTCCTGCACTTACCTAGTGATGGCTTTCTATTGTTCTTGACTGGTTATTGGCATGACTTTAACTGGCTGACCGGCTAATGACAGTGATAACAATACTCTGAAACACTTTTTTGATTGACTGGGGTTTTAAACTATCATCTGTGGGGCTGGAAAATTCTATTAGGTCTTTACGTTAGTGAGTAGTTGTACTGTTAGATATAAATTTTGTCGTCTTTCTGTTGGTCCACGCTTCTATATTTCACCACTAAACTTTTTTAAGAAGAATATGATTAGAATGTCTCTACAAGTTTTAATACATAGTTGTTCTTTTAATATGTTTCCTAAACCTTTACATACAGTTCTGGTCGTAACTGATAGATGTCAGGAACGTAGGTAAAGCTAGTGATCATTAGTGAAGTATTCAGAGATTATCATCTGAGACCAACATGAGTTGGAAAACTTCAGGCTGTGGGTCAAACCAAACTCATCACCAATTTTGGTAAATGAAATTTTATTGTAACATAGCCACATCCCTTTGCTTATCTGTTTTCTGTGACTGATTTATGTTATGAGGACAGAGTTGAGTAGTTTCAACAGAGACCTTATGCCATGTAAAGCCTAAAATGACGACGGTCTGATCTTTGTCAAACCGTCACTATAAACTTTATCAAATCAATCAGGGGTTGGACAAAAATAAGCCAGGCTTGAAGCTCATTCAGCAGTCTTTGTGAGGTCAGCTTGCTCTCTGACCTGCTTCCTCATAGTTGTTTGGGGCCAACTGTCTAGAGTCACGTAGTCTGTAGATTCTAGTTCCTCTTAACCGGTTCGTAGTTAGCAACTTGAATGTTATGAAATGTTGTTTTCCCTTTGAGGTATTCCTTCAGGTCCTGCATACGGATGAAGCCACTGACTCAGAGGGTCTGAAGGCCCCAACCGATGCCGGTGGGTCTGCAGGTCCCCACAAGCAGCTGACTCACGGAAGAACGCAGTCTCCACATCCTGACATTTATCTCCCAGCTCTGACCAATCAATAACTCCAATTTCCAGTCCCTCACATTCCAGGATCTTCTGAAAATCCCTATTCCATCTCCTTGGGGAGATGGATTTAAGGACCTCCTCTCATCTCATCACTTGGTGCCTTGAGGTCATTAAACTTTCTCTACTGCAAACCCTGCTGTCTCCCTGTAATTGGTCTTTTACCACACAGTGGGCGGGCTTAGGAATCTGTTGATTCTATCACATTTGTAGAGAATATTTTCTTATCCTTGGTCATGAGATGCTCGATATATCCCAACTTCCCAATGCAATGGTAAAAACAGAGTTCATTTTCTTCCTTCTCTTATAGCACCTGACTGCTTAATTGTCTTGGGCAAATTAGGGTATATGAAAATATCCTAATGCAGTTTGCAACGTCATTGATTTCCTTTAAATGAATATATTTTAAACTCATTATAGCCTGCTGTGACAAGTTGGCCAGCTCTTCATTGATTTAGTATTTTGATACTCTTAGTAGGTAATGATATAATGATATAATTAAGTCATTAATTTTAATGACTTCCCAGGGAATGGAAGTAAAATCAGTTGAGTACCTTGTATGATTCAGGCTCTATGCTAGTTTCCTGTATCCGGGTAGCAGTTAAATTCTAGAAAGTAGCCTATTAACAACATAGAGAAAAATGTTGCCCCATGATCCAAGAGAGATGTTTAGCTTCTAATATACTCTCTTAGCCAATTCTCATTTTACTGATAAGAAAATTAAATTCAGTATGATTAAATAGCTTGACAAATTAGAAAATCAGTGTATGTGATAGAGCTGGCATTTGATCAGAAGTCTGCAGGGTCCCAAGGCCCGTGTTTTCTGCACTGAACCAAACTCCCTAGAATACCACATAATGATGTATGATGTCTTCCAAAAAACCTGCTTGAGGATTGTGGACTTTTCTTTAAAAACAACACCAGAATATTTCTCAAAAATTATCAGCTACTTGTAGAACCTTATTAACTAAATCGGTAAGAAGGTAATGAGTAGCTCTAATGTAATTCCATCTGTATAAGGGGAAATGGAAATACCAAAATCATGCCCACTCTAAGAAACTAACAGTGTTTCATGCAAAAAGGCTTCCTGGAACTAAAAGCAATCTCAGTTGTATCTACCACGCATCCTGTTGCTTTAACAAATGTGGGAAAATGTTCATTTCCCTTCTAATTTCTTCTGTACCTTAAGAAAGATAAATCTAATACGAATATCTGACACAGTCAATAGAGAAGAACCTGAAAGTAGAACAGTCATGAAGTTTTTGAGTTTATTATAAGTACCCTGATGGAATGCTAGAATATATCAGCCAGCATGCTCCTTTGATGCTGGTGATCAGCCTGTCACATCCTTCGATGATGGTTCTTTGGGTCCTTTGTCCTGACCAGTTTCTTCTAGAGACATTCCTGTGATTTCACTTCTTAATACTATCTTTGCTTGTAGAAAAATTAGCAGCTACACAAGTACTCAGATTTGAAAAAAATTAGAATGCTTGAGAGATTTTGCTGCAAGTCATTGGATCTGTTTAACACGCTGAAAATGAAATAAATTTTTCTAAGAATTGCAAAATTTCAGGGATGATATATCTGTGGATTGTCACTTTGGTCATCATTTTTTTAGGTAGTATAGCTTTGAGTTGGCTAGCTGACTAATATCCAGAAGCAATCATAAGCTGCTTTATAAATATTTGAAATAAAATTAAATTTACATGTATACACAGCTTGAGTGTCAAAATGAATAAATCTATTGAATTTTGGCTCCGAAATATTTTAATGTAAGTTTCTTTCCTTTTTTGCATACAGATATCAAATAATTATGACCATAGGACATATAATTACTAACTTCTGATTTATAATAATATAAGGTACTTTATGTGAAAAGAAATAAAGTATCAGAAAGCAGATACTTTATTTACTGCTTAATGTAAATCTAACAAATTCTAACCTATTTATGGGTTCATTGAAATCTGGTGGATATAATGGGACAAAAATAAGAGAATTGATTGTTTTGGCTCAACTCTTTTGGTACTCTTAGTATGAGATTGCATCGGGGGGTATAAGCTTTAGAGGATGTGCCTAAACACAGTTGAAAAAAATGCATTCCACATGTAAAATTGCAATCATATCATAACAGAAAACATATGTGGTACCATTAGCTTAACTTGAATTACTGAATAATGTATATAGGTACTTTTCTCCAACATTTTAAATAAAGACGTACAATTCCAAAGGTTATTTTAAGAGTGTATGTCAAACCAACCTGATGATTAAATAGTAACAGAAAATAAGGAACAATTAGAAGCCTGGCAGAAAATAGTGTCATTCAAAAATTGGACCCTATGATATGAATTTCAGTAATCATTAAACTAGAATAAAGTCCCTTTTTTTCTAAATGTAGGAACCATGATAATCTTGTTGTCTGGATGTGATTAGCCTATTAGGAAAACTCTGTGATGTCATTAAGGATATTAACATATTCCAGTGCATTATTCTATGGGCACAATATCATTGTGGAATGCATTTATTCATCTGAAACCAAGAAAAATATAATTTAATTCAGATGTGCAAGATAAAATTTGGTTCAAAACTAACTAGTGGCATTTTTCCCCACTGGCACCAAAAAACAAAACTTGAGCTTTTAACAATGTTTTAGCAAATCTATTTTGTAGATGCAGTGTTTTCAACTTCAAATTTCAATATAGTGAAAGGAATATAATAAATTTGGGGGTGCTGATTTGAATTTTTTTACAGGGGAATAATCATGTGTCAAGTTTATGAAACTTAGATTAATGAACTTATATGCACACTCGTGAACATTTTTGTCTGAGTTATTAACTTAACAAAACTTTTTAGTGTTTGCTGTGTGTTATACTCTGTCTTAGCTATATATTGATGAGTAAAACATCATCCAAATTAAAATATCTTTTATGTTCAGTTTGCTCTAAAAAACAATAATTTTTATTTGTGAATTAAAAATAAAGGTTTTAAATATGTCTTATCCTCCCAAGTATTAAGATGTATTTAATTTGGTAGGGCATAGTGGTTCAAGCATGTAATCCCAGCACTTTGGGAGGCTGAGGTGAGTGGATTGCCTGAGCCTGCGGTTCAAGTACAGACTGGGCAACTTGGCGAGACCTCATCTCCACAATAAAAATCAAAAAATTAGCCAGGTGTGGTACAGTGCAGCTGTAGTTCTGGTCTTGGAAGGCTGAGGCGGAAGGATCGCCAGAGCCCAGCAGGTCGATGCTGGGATGGCCGTGAGCATGCCACTGTACTTCATTCTGGACGACAGAGTGAGAATCCAACTCCGAAAAAAAAAGATTTATTTAATTCATAAATTAATTCTATAAAGTATCCTGTAAGATATCCAAATGTTTAAAATTTGAAAGGTGACATTTTTTTAAGGTAAACAATGATGTTATTCCTAGAAAATAAACAGCATAAAATTAAGAACATAGGAATCTTACTTTAAGATGAAATTTTCAATGGGTTCTTCAAGATAGTTTTAGCCATTTTAGTTTTTTCAACTTAACAGCTGAATTAATAGTCTTCATTTAGAATGCTGCTTAAGATTCTCTTTTAGTTTATTTTCCAATTTCTCACAATAAGAAAGAGGAAGTAGACATTTACAGAAGTATAGGAAGTAAAGCATTTTTCTATAGCACATTTTCCCCCAAGAAAGTATTTATGGGGGCACCAGGGTTGAGGACACTTGAATTATTATTAGTAGTATGTATTTTTTCTATAAATCGAGCCTATTTTTAATTATTTCAAGTCACTTTTATCTGTTTAGTCTAATAGCGATAGCACCTGGAAAGAAAAGAAAAAAAATATCTAGCTGAAATTCAACGTTCACTAGATTACATTGGGGAAGAAGTTCCCTTCTAGAAACACAGGCACCTTTTAAACTGGTCTCTTGCCATCACCAGGTGTGCAGATGTCACAATGAAGCCTCAATAATGTGATTCAGAACCGTAGCCTGGATGTTTCCTAAACCTCTCTCATCTTAAAGTTCTTAATTAAAATTATGACATCCTGGTTTTGTTTTTCTCCTTGTCTCTTCAGGGTGAAACAAAATTCTACTGAAGATCAGCCCATCCTAGTTATTCACATCCACTCTCCATCTATTTCTCCAGGAAAGAAAAAGGTGCGTGGGAGTCAGCCCCTTCTTCCATGATTGGGATGTTGGCTCCAAAACCCACGTTGAAATTTAATTGCTGTTGTGCCAGTCTCGCCAACCTAAACCACAAAGAGGGAGGGAGACTTGCTGAACAAAATGTTTACTCAGAAATAGGCATCGCAGTGGGAATACATGATCATAGTCAATGAGGTGCCCATTCAGGCATTCGGGGAGGTCAAGGAAGACAAATGTTTCTACGAAAACACGAAGATGATTACAAAATTGCTTTGAGGCAATTCTCCTTGGCTACAGGATCAATAATGAGGGTGGTGCCAGTCCGACTGGTGGACAGGCAGTTATTGGACTGCTGTTCCCACACAGGTATTTGTGTGTGCAAGTTGGGATGGCCTTTGTGCGAGGCTGTGTGTTTTGCAGTGTTTTGCTGTTTTGTGCCAGCTCTTGTTACCAGCATTTGTGACAAGAATCTTTCTCTCATGGCCTCCCCTGCCTCTTTTTGTTAGAGTTTCTCACCTGAGTGACTCCATTTTGATTCTGACAACGTTCACACTTCCGCCTTTTGATCAAGATCCCCTCTGAAAGCATTGCTGACCAATGGTCTCTTCGTTACACTTTTATTATTCTTTGATGTCTGAATAGACCTGTCCCAGTTTGGTCTGGAGTGGTTTCCTATTGGAGGGAGGTGACAGATGACTAGGGGTCATTAACCAGACCTTCTTAACCGCCTTTGAGCAACAAGGGAGGCCTGGAGGAAGTAACTCTGAGGCTAAGTGTAGATGGAGTTCATTGTTAAGTTTGGTTTGTCTGCTTTATAGACTTGGATTATCGTTTTAAAGTGTCGAGCCACTGTTATTCTGTTAGGAGTTGTGTTTTCGCAGAAATGTAACCAGTAATAGGTATAAAGTTGAAAGGGAAAATATAAAGTTAGATGACAACCTCAGCGTTGTGTAATAGTTTGACTCATACACCTAGGCTTAAGGGCAACCAATTGAGTAATTTAAAGGACCATGGGAAACTAGGTGAGGCCTGTGGTAAGTGTGTAATCTAAATTTTGTTTTGTGTATGTGGGTCTTAAGTTTCCAAGAGGGATTTATCCAGGTACAGTATGCAGCATTAGCAATAGCACAGACATTTTCTGTTTTAAACCGATAGATAATATAGATAGTGTAATTTTGTCATTTAGTATCTCATGACTGGGTTGAATTAAAGAAGAGAATGAAAAGCAGAGAACAATAGTGTATGAGGGATGTTTTCATTTCTGGTGAGGTGGACTAGAGGGTCTTTTTGTTAGGTTTTGCCAAGTTACCCGCAGAAACTACTGATTGTGGAATTTTAATGATACTATTATTTTGTCAAGTTAAAAAGGAGCCCTTGAACCCAGGAATTTTATGTACATTTTCAAATAGGATCTTTTAGTCAAAACCTTGGTAATAACCGATGTTTTAAATTATGTCTGGTTATAAAGAGACAAGATTTTTACTGAACTACGTAAATAACCATAGTGTAATGAAAAATAAGAATACTCATGGATAATTTCTGAATTTGGAGGGATTAAGAAGACAAAGTGAATGTTTTACTTTTGCTTACAAGAGTATACTTTACCAAATTGTTGTAAACTATAGAAAGTTTAAGCCAGAAAAAAAAAATTAATCTGGAAAGCAAGATATTTAAATAAATAATTAATAATATTTTTAAAGTAATAAAAACTATCGTTATCAGTCATGTAATCTTATGTAATTAATTTTTGTAAAACTACTAATCAGGATCAAACAAAAACAAAATTTAACATTAGGGCTTGTATACTAAAATTGCTTTTTAAAAATGCATTTAATTAATGTTCTGAAAATCTTTTGAAATATATATGTGTGTGGGTAAATATATATGTAAATTTATATATAACATATAGCAATATGATGCCCATATATTTATTATTTATTTTAAATCTTCAATGTTTTAAAATAGAATTAGAAAATTTTGCTTGTTTAAAAGCCTCCACACCTATTAGAAAAAATCTAAGGCTACAAAAATAAAGAAAATAGAAGACTATCTTAAAGATAGGTAAAATTGAGAGCTGAAAATTGAGGACACAATGCAGGCAGTCTGAAATAAGGGCTGAACCAAGGAGTCTGGACTCATTGCATTGACCCTAATGACCAAGGTATTAAAATTAAACCAAAGGAAGTCACTGAAGATTTGAAGTGGCATTTTATGAGCAAGATTTGTTTTACCGCTAAGGCAGACATTTTCAACTGGTTGAATTCTTGGACCATAGGCCGAATGAACTAAAACACAGCTAGACATTTCCATTTAAAATTAAGTCATTGCTACCTTTCTTTCTGTTTTTCTGAAAGAGTTAATAGGCAAACGTCATTGAAAATATAATGAAAATGATTTAACTATTCAGAATTAGAAGCAAAACTTTTATCATTCTTATTTACTAAAGTAATTTCTTGAAGAAAACTTTCTAATGGTTTCTATTTATAAAGATGCTTTGTATCTATATGATCCAATTTTATAAATCGCTTTTTAAAGAATATTTTGTGTCTATATTTTTATACTTTAAATGTAATAGCTATATCTTCTGTTTTGTTTAGTTTTATTTTTCTTCCTTTGGTTTCTCAATACTCTATGATTTTTAACAGTATACATAGGAATCGTTGACCAATGCATTCTTACATTTTAATCCTAGAGAAGAGACTTCCTTCTTAAAATGTATTAGTGTCCTAGCCTGAAAGATATTATAAGGGTGACGAGTCATTCATTACATGGTAAGAGATGTCTTTTCTATGCTTGCTCTCTCAAATGGGGCAATATTATGTCCTATTTCTTTGAAAAGTCCTGGTTCAACTGAATTGGTACATATATTTTTCCTTTTTTTGTATACTCTGGGATGATTTTGGAAAAAAGAGATTCCCCCCATTAGAATTGTGTATAGAAGATACAAATATGAAATAGAAAATAAAGTTTTAATATAAAGATACAACTTGTATAGAGGTAGATGTCTAAATATTTTTCTTTTCCTGCCGAGATACAGGAACATCTATATTTTTTCCTGTTTTCTTATACCAGTTAGATTATATTCTGTCTAAAACAGACCAGAGGGTTGTCCTTGGAAAAAACTCAATAGACACTTTCTTTCTCTACAGGCACGACTGAGGAACATTGACCGAGACACCAATGTCTCCTTATCTATTTAATTTGTTTATTTTTTTATTAGAAGAAACTCTCCAAGCAGTCTTTTTTTCCCCAAATATATTAAATATTAGACAAATTATTTCTATTTTAATTATGGATAAGACTAAGAGATAATTTGACTCTATCAAAATACTTTCAGTATTTGAGACCCAGATCATTCTCCATCATTTGAAATTGAAAATTATGTATGTATACACATGCATGTAAGTAACACAAGTGAACTACTTCAAGAGAACAGTTTCGGTATGTATCAAGTGAAAAGGGAAACATACCATATGTATGTTTATATGTATATCTATATCTTAGCTATATCATTATTTGTAAAATTTGACTTATTTCATTCCTTTTTATTCATGGTTTGATGCAATGTGGACAAAATACTAATGCATTGACTCAGAAACTGAACTTCTGACGGTCACATTATATAATGACAGGACCAATATGTTAACAAGTAGGAAGAGGTTTCTTGTGCTCAATAAAACACACTTGAGAAATATTATCTACTGAGTAGTCACTTCTAGGTAAGTTTTTAAAGATCTCATTTAGTAGAGCTCATTACTTGACCACAAAAATATTTTCAGTGCTAACAAAATAAAATAGAACAGTCGTTGTGGAGGGCACGCATATGAAACTGTGAAATGAGTCCCTTTTTTGAAAGATTGTCATGTTTTCTATGATTCATTCAAAATTTACAATTGAATAGCACAAATAACACAAATAAATTCAATTTAATTGTTTTTGGAATTAAGGACTGTTAAAATCATGATCAGTTGAAGAAACTTGAGACCCAGAAAGGCTATGTGGTTTTTTTGATCAACGGCATAAAGTTTATTTATTGTGGGGCAGACACAAAATGGAGGTCTGGATGCTTCTTCTGTTGGGTTCTCACATGAAACTAGACAATAGTGTTTCAATGTATATAAACTTGTGGCCCCCTAAAGTTGCTTGTATCTGGAACCTTTGAATATGTTAGGTTTTGTGACAAAGGGGAATTAATGTTGCAGATGAACTTACCATTGCTAATCAGTTGAACTTTAAATAGGGAGATTTTCCTGGGTTTTCTAGGTGCACCCAGTGTAATGACAAGGGTCCTTAAATGTGAAAGAGGGAAGTGGAAGAGTCAGAGTCAGAGTGATTGCAAAGGGGAGAAAGACCCAACTGTTTATTGCTGGCTATGAATGCAGACATTGAGAAGGACAGGTGAAGAAAAAACAGAGACTCTCAAGAGCCTAGGAAAGAATGCAGTCCTGCAGTTTAGCCCAGCGAAGCCTATTTCAGACCTCCATCCTCCACAAGTCTAAGATGTGTTGTTTTAGGCCACTCAGTTTTGTGCAATTTGTCACAGCAGCAATAGAAAGCTAACACAAGTTAGAAACAGAGATATATCATTTTTCATTGTAAGTAGAAGGAATGATTTCTATACCTTAGGAATGACAGATTTGTTAAGAAAAGTTGAGAAATAAAGACATGCATAGACTCTTTTGTTCCTCTGAGATTCACAAATGATTGTCTTCTCTACCAGAAGTTTCTTCAGGTCAGTGTGCATCAAACACACAGCGGGTTTTTAGCCATAATTGGAGATCAGCACATGTGTTTGTGCCACAGTTTCCATAAAGCTTCTTTTAGAAGCAGTGTGGTCTGATTTGTTAAATAAACATTAAAGTTTCCACTCTGCTTGTATCACTTCATGGCTGTGCCTTTGGGACTTTATTTATTTTTAAAAAATCTGTGAAATGGGAGTAACACTGCTCATGTCCTAGTTAAAATCAGGATTTCTTCTTTGAGGACTTAAGGGCGGTAGACGCATGCCTTAGTGTGTTTATTTTCTACAGCTAGAGTGAGCTAGTCTGAAAGAAATTACTATTGCTTTGATCTTGCTAGTGAAAAATGGGTTTTCAAGATGTACATGGTTTTCTCTTTGTTTTTGAAGACATCCTTACTTTTGCTTTATTTGGGTTCACTGCTATTTAAATGACAGATAAAGGACTGTGGTAGTGACCTCCGATTTCACTGTGGTTATACCGGTTTCCAGCCTTCATTTCCTGGGTCCCTCTCAGTAATGCCAAAAGCAGCTTTACTAAGACCAGGAAGGACTCCTGGGAACATTATCACATATACTTTATCAAATTCTGATAAACAAGGACCTTATCCAGACTTAGACAAGAGGTTGAGTGAGATTGCAGTTGGAATACAGACCAGCACCACACAACAATATTTTCCCTAGTCCTTTATATGTCAATACTATATGTCTATCCTGGAGATAACTTTACTATTTCAATTTTGATTTGGTTTATATTTTTTATGCTGCTACAAAATGTACTGAAGTAATAGGCTTTAAAATCATTTTTATGTCAATGAACTGTAAATGCTTCTTCAGTGACAAGGCATATGAAAAGGCAGTATCTTAGTCTTTTGATGAAACCAAAATGGGTTGTTCTTTCATTATCATCCAAATTCCCGCTTTCATTCACTACAAAATTTGACTAAGAATGCTGGGACGGTTGTTTGATAATCTTAATGAGACACTGGTATACTCAGTGTTGCTAGGTTAAGATAAGTCACACACATGATCACATCCAAAGTCATGTCTATAAAAATAAACATATATAGAAGGAAGAAGCTTAAATAAAACATATTTTATTTGTTTCTTTATGATAATATTAAAATTCTAATTATTAGTATTAAAAGATAATTATCTTAATTGTTCACCAGCTTATAAATGCTTAATAATCACAGATTCTTGAAACAAATGCAACAAAATTTTTTGAAATGTCAGTTGAGTGACCCTTATTTCTCTATGCTAATGTAAAACAATTACCCAAACTCTAAATAAATACAAATGACAAAATTGCCCTTTGATTATCACCATAATATACCTTTATATTAGTTAGGATTAAGCAGTGAAAGCTTGTGTATACTTTTAAAAAACTGAGACAGAAAGTTCATAATACAGACACTAGTATTCCCTTTACTACTGATGAGGAAACCAAGACATGGACAGTTCATGAAAATTTGTGAAAGCCATGGACGTGGTAGGTGGCAGAGCCGTATATTCCCAACACACCTTTCCCTTGTCCTTGATCACTGGATAGAATTCTTTCACCAGTTGTGTTTGTGCCTCACATTCACAGGTGATGCTGATTCTCAGACACTGTTATAATTAAAATACAATTGGATTCATTGGACTCAATGTCAATGATTCATTCATTTCTAATATTTCCAGAGTTCCTATTATGTGTCAAATACTGGGCAATGCTCGGGACACACATCAGGGCAGGTGGGGTTGTGGACAGGTTCTTCTCAGACCCAGGGCAGGCAGGGGCAGTGGGCCAGGGTTCTTCTCAGACCCAGCTTCTCCTTGCACACTCACCCGTGGATAGCGTCGTGGGCTTGGCTTCTCATCTGCCCTCTGCGTCTGTGGGAAAGAAGCATGAAACGCTCAAAGGAGAAACTGGAAGGAGCAAAATAATGCAATCAGGCTGGAAAAGACAACTGCATCAAACCGCTAAGTTTTTTTGGTTATCTACATTTTCATACCCCAATATTCTGATTCTTTTCATTATTAAAAACACTGTATGTTTATCTACCTTTCAAAGGGATTTTATGATTCTGAGTTTGTGTTATCAGAACGTTTTCATGTCTTAGATTCCTAAATGTTCATTGCTGTTATGTAATTCCTTCATTTCTTTTTTATTTTTTAATTTTTAATTAATTTTTTATTTTAAAGATGTGGGGTACAATTCAGGGTTAGGTATACAAATGCTTATTATGCAGGTACCCTTGTGGATGAGGTGTGCCCCTCCCTCCCGTGGCAGTTTCCCTCACTGCCAATCCCACCCCCATCCCCCCGGCAGTTTCCCACTACTGCCAATCCCTTTCTTATAGTATTATGATAATTGTTCAAGATCCGCTTATAAGTGAGAACATATGGTATTCAGTTCTTTGTTTCTGTGATAGATCACTGAGTATGATAGACTCTAAATTCAAGTTGCTGCGAAGTTCATATGTTTTTCCTTCTTTAAGGCTGCATTATATTCCATTGTATATATGTACGTTCCATGTTTTTGCTATTGTGAATAGAGCTGCAACAACATGCATGTGTAGGTATCTTTTTTGTAGAATGATTTGAGTTCCTCTGGGTATATTCCCAATAGGGGAATTGCTGGGTCATATGGAAGGTCAATTTCTAGTTCTTTCAGAAATCACCACAGTCTTCCAAAGAGATTGCACTAGTTTGCATTCCCACCAGCAGTGTAGAAATGTTCCTTTTCCTCCACATCCTCACCAGCATCTGTTGTTGTTTGTTTTATTAATGATGGCCATTCTTACTGGAGTTAGGTGGTATCTCAGTGTGGTTTTGATTTGCATTTCTCTGATGATGAGTGAGACTGAGCACTTTTTCATGTGTCTGTTGGCTGGCCGTATGTCTTCTTTTCAATAGTGTCTATTCATGTCTTTTGCCCACTTTTTAATGAGGCTGTTTGTTTTTTCCTTTCGGTGCATTTGACTTTCAATTTCTTCATTTCTACTTATTTTTTCTTTATTTCTTTGTTTGAGATCTCTGAGGCTCCAAATTCTGTTCTGGCTCTTTCATTAACCCATTACCCTTCACTACCTTTCATTCCCTTTCAAATTACTATAATCTATTAGTGTTGACTCACGCACACACAAATACACACACACAAAGTAGAGAAGCTGATTTTCAGACAACACAAACATATGACATTGTCTCAAATATAGTTACCTTCCAGTCTCTACAGGGGTTTAATGTCAAACACAGGAAGATTTGAAAACAAGAGCCTTGCAATATTTAAATAAATTATATGTAAGAATATGGATCAATGTTACATATATTCTTAAATTTTGTGCTTTCATATGAGATTGCAACTTCTTTTAATCTGAATACAGTAGTAATGTGTGTGACACACACACATATATATATACGTATAATGTGTGTAAAAAACAATTATTATTAGTATTTGACTAATGGGTTTATTGTATTTTAAATAATGTATTATTTAGAATTTGGGTAATTGCTTTGAGTTAGCATAGAGAAATAGAATAACTGAATGGACATTAAAAAAATTATATTATATTTGTTTCAAGAATCTGTGATTAAGCATTTATAAGCTGGAGTGGATAATTAAGATAAGTATCTTTTAACACTAATGACTAGAATCTGAATATTATCTCGAAGAAACAAATCAAATATGAAGTGCTTTAGCAATATCTTATGTAAGTTTCCTTTCTATATATGTTTATTTTAAAAAAGTTTAGGAGAGAATTAAAGTGTTTAAATGGCATAAATAGGGAGTGATCAGCCTGATAATTATGATAATTGTTCACGGTCTGATTATGAGTGAGAGCATGTGGTACTCTGTTCTTTGTTTCTGTGATAGATCACTGAGTATGATAGACTCTAAGTCCATCTAAGTTGTCTCTGTTTTCAGATCCTCTTACATAAGCAAATTGAGATATAACTTGGTAGCTTTCCTATAACTAATTAAAAAAAATTATTCTCAGCCAATCACAAGCAACCAGCCTGCTGATTGGCTACATAGCTATGGTGCTTCCATTGGACAGACCCAATAAAGGCAAATGCCTACCTGTTGCTAGTCAAGTAATTTCTTTACTTCCATGTTCAGCCTAAAAGTCTTCTGGCCATGCTGCTGAGGTGGAGCTTTCTGAACCTCCTCCTGCTCTGACTGCTATGTGATTTATATAGCCTTTAATGTTCAAATAAATTCTTTTAAATGCATTTTGTTTGAAGGTTTTCTTTTAACAAAGGAAAGATGCATCTCTTTTTTCTGTTCCCTTCAATCTTCCTCTCAGGTCAATTAAAGGCAGGTATATGTATGTGTGCTGTGAGTGGGCATGGGCATATTAAGGGAAACTAAAAGACTTAATCACTATACTGAAGTTAGGTGGCTCAATTTTTCTTTGCTAGAAAATAAATTTTCCTAAAAATTTTAAATAAGCAAATTGCCTATATTCTGCCTTCTCCCTTTCTCCAATTCATGAATTTTTCAGTTCGTGACTTGTTCAATGAAATCAGAAAAACAATAAATAACCAAAACAAAAAAATTCACAGAGAGATTGAAATTATATTGAAAAAAAATCAGGTGGTTTCTCTTGCCAATGCCAACTCTAACATGTCTGTTTCTTTTCTCCCTTCTGTCTCTAATAAACTTTGTTTGAAAACTTAAAAAAAAAATCAAACAAATTCTGGAGCTAAAATATACAATGAATGAAATGAAAAATATAATAGAGAGCAGAATTAATCTAGCAAAAGAAAGAATTTGTAAACCCAATGTCAGATCATTTGAAAATATGCCATCAGAGGAGAATATAGTAAAATGAAATGGAATGAAGAAAGCTTATATGACTTATGGATAGCAACAAAAGAGCAAATGTTTTCGTTATAGGAGTTTGTGAAGGAGAAGAGAAACACATTCCTGTATAAAATAAGAAAAGTTTCCTATTTGAAATATTTTCTACAATGACCTAATTTTTTAAATTTAAAATCATATTTTATTAAACACTTTAGTACACAGGTGAGGGTATTGTGATACTGCAACTTCTGATAAGAACACGTAGTTTGGTCTTCATCTTAAGCTGCTGGCATTTGCACTCCTAGAAATTATAATTTCCTGAGTGATGGGGTGCTAGGTGAATCTTTTGTTCCAATGTTTAGTCTTCGACCCTGATTAGAGTACCTAATCACTTGGAGTTTTCTAGGTGATAGAAACACCTTTTGGTCAAATGAGACAACTCTTGGTCGACTTCTGGATGGAGGATGGTCACCAAAAAGACCAAACCATGATTAAAGCTTGGAACATTCAGCCTCACCCCACATTATCTCAGACAAGAAGAGGTGCTGGAGATTGAATGAATAAATTGGTGATACCCATGCCATGGAGCCCCCATTTAAAAAATATCCCCAAACTTACAGATTTTGGAGAACTTCTGGATTGGTGGTGCATCTTGACTTCACAGGCACAGAATTTCCTGTGCTTGGAACACTTCTGAACCTCACTGTGCATATCTCTTCATCTAGCTATCCACTTGTATCCTTTAAGGTATTCTTTGTAATCAAACAGCAATAGTAAGTAGCCTTTTTTTCCTGGGTTCTGTGAGCTCCTCTAGCAAATTATCAAAACTGACCAGGGAATCATGGGAACCTCTTATCTGTAGCTATGTCACACCGAAATTTTGGGGTTTTGGGGGACTTACTCCTAATGATTGGCACCTGAAGTGGGAGGCGATCTTATGGACTGAGTCCTCACCCTGTGGAATCTGATGCCATCTCCAGGTAGACAGTGCTAGAGTTGAAGTTGTAGACCACCCAGCAGGTGTGGGAGAATTTGTTGGTGTGGAAAACATCCACACATTCAGTCACAGAAGTACTGAGTGTTGAGTGTATTGTAGGGGAAAATAGTTCCTCTCCCCCCACCGCTGTATGGAATCTCCTGGCAGTGAGTGGGCAAGAGCTAAGGATAACACGTGGCCAGAGTAAAAGGATAACTTGTGATGCAGTCCTGAAAAGTTCTCCATTGTTCCACGAGATATTGATGTAGGTGAAACAATAGCTTGCATACATATATGTGCTTACAACAAATAACTAAAACTCGCGCTGAGCTCTATTTTACAAATAAGGCACCCATGATTGCTTTCATTGATTATTCTCAATTTTTTCAGAATGCAGCCATTTTGTGATTTGAAGAAATGTGTCTGTCTGTTCAGAATTTTCTTTACTTGTATTTTATTTTATTTGAGGTATGGGGTACCAGTGAGGAATTGCTACATAAGTAAGTTATGTGCAGGTAAATTTCGAGCATCTAGCTAGATCTCTCTCCCCCTGGTAGCCAACCCGGTGTGCCCTGTATCCCTTCCCCCTCTCTCTCTTCCTTAGCAGCATCCAGGGTCAGTTGTTCCCACCTTGGTGCTCATGTGACCCGTGATCAGGGCCCACTTATGAGTGAGAACATGGGGTGTTTAGTTTTTTTTCTGTAATGGTTCACTTAGAATGTTGTTTGCAGCATCCATGTGGCTGCGAAGGATATGATTTTGTTCTTCTTCACGGTTGTCTAGTATCCCATTGTGTATATGTACCACATTTTCTGTATCCAGACCACTTTTGATGGGTTGGTTCCATGTGTTTGCATTGGGAATAGTGCTGCAATGAATATATGTGGGCAGGTGTCTTTTTAATAGAGTGATTTATGTTCCCCTGGGTTATATTACCAGAAGTAGGATAGCTGGGTCGAATGGTAGCACAATTTTTAGCTCATTGAGAAAATGTCACAAAGGCTGTACTAGTTTGCATTCTCACTAAAAGTGCAGATGAGTGGTGTTCAGAATTTTCTAAAAATTGTTCACTGTGTTAAAAGTCACATCACCATGTATGCTAGTTCATTCTCCTGTAAGTTTTTAGTTCATTTAAAAATGCAGCCCAGATGTTTTAGGAATTTATTACCTTTTACTTCGACAATACTTAAATCTAAAGAATCTAAATAAAAGCCTCAACAAATCAATGACATTTTAAATTGTTTTTCAAGTGTATTCCCTTGATTGATAGATTATTTTCTATATTATATGATGACTCTTATTCTACACACAGTAGATGGCTCTCCAAAGCAAATTTTTGAAACATTTCAAAATTTGATACCATTCGCTGTATTGTTCAATTGATAAAGAATGAACGTCATAATTGATGTTATTAGTGAAACTGTGAAAATAATGTGGAAGCTTTTGAATGTGTTTGGAAAACTGCAAGGAAATGACATTAATTTCGCTAAATGAAGGATTTTTATGACTTGCAAACTTATATTAAGCAAGGAAAAAAAACATGCTTACTAAGAATTTTCCATTTTCACATTTGTGGCAGTTAAATAAGGTTATATGTTTTAAGATGTTGATCTGACAGTATATTTCTTTCGCCTGCATGCTCTATAAAAAGGTGTGGTCAGATTTACCATTTCCACCTTGGACTTCCCCAAACCAGTTGGTAACATCTCTACCATTTCAGCTGCTCAACCCAGAAGCTTTCTTTTGTTAGTTTGTTTCTGCCTCTTTTAAATATATAATTTATTTTATCTCATTAGTTTTATTCAGACCTTTAGAACAGTGACAAGTAATTGACACCTAAGTCTGTTTCAGATCTTATGGTTGACACTTTAGGAAATCTTGTCAGTTCTACACCCAGTATCTGAGCATTTCTCACCACCTCCACCACCAGCACTGTGTTTTGGTTTGTTTGCATTATTGCAATAGATTTTTCTAACTGGTTTCGCTGCTTTTACTCTGACTGCCCGACTCTCTATTCTCAACACAGAAGTCAAAATGACTCTGAGGTTAAGTCACGTTAAGCGGATTGTACCTCTTTTTTCAAAGCTCTGCAATGGCTTTCAATTTCACCCAGAGGAAAGACATCTGACATTCTGACAGTCCGCACGTGACCTTATGTGATATGAACTGTCAGTGCTAATTCCCTCACCTTCCTCTTAGGTCCCCTTGCTTGCCCACTTCAGTACAGGCACTCCAGCCTTGTGCTGTTTTCCTAGCAGGCCTAATATTTTCTTACCTGAGTGCCCTCTTCCTAGCTATTCCTTTTGCCTGGGAAACAAATCTTCCTTCTTACATAGCTTTAATTTACTCTCTTGGTCGGTTGTGATGGCGCACACTTGTAATGTCAGCACTTTGGGAGGCCGAAGTGGGAGGATTTCTTGAGCCCAGGAGTTTGAGACAAGCCTGGGCAACACTGTGAAGCCTTGTCTCTACAAAAAATAGAAAAATTAGCTAGACGTGGTAGCCTGCAGTCACAGCTGCTTGGGACCTGAGGCTGTGGTGAGCCATGATCATGCCACTATGCTCCAACCTGAGTGACACAATGAGATCCTCAACTCAAAAAAATAAAAACTAAAAACTTCATTTTGCTCCCTCATTTTCCATCAAGTGTTTAGTCAGTAACACCTATCCAAACCCGTCTTATTTATTACAGTAATCTCTCTTTCTCCCCAGAATTTCTTCTATAGTTTAGATCTTTTAATGTACTTATTTTTTATAACACACCATAGTAATTTACTGTTTATTATTAACTTTCTGCCTCTGTTTCCCAGAATATAAGCTCTACAGAATGAGGAATCCTTTCCCTGTTTTGTTCATTGCAGATCTCACACACACAAAAATAATGGAATAAGTAAAAACATATTTGAGTCTTAAAAAAAATAAGATTCTAATGAAATATTAAGTATATAGAGCTACTGGGGTCATGTTGCATCTGATTAGCATAAGTTATTTTTAAAGCATTTCATATTATTTCCAGCTTAGAATATTTTATTTTTATAGTATAATAGGAAATTAATGTAAAGATTAGATGTGGCAATAATTTATTTAATAGTGGCTTACCTGTTGTTTATTAATCTTATTCTGCTACTGTCCTCAGAAATCTACCAAGTATTCTTTTTCATTGTTTTTTAAATATATTTTCTATTCATCTGTTGTCTTTAAAAGGTTACATTTGCCAATGTCTTTTTAAGTGAGAGATAGTGAATATACAGATTAAATTTTAAGATAAAGATCTGTTTTCTTTCTTTTTTTTTTTTTGAGTTGGAGTCTCACTCTGTCGCCCAGACTGGAGTGCAGTGACCGCTCCTGGCCACCGCAGCCTCGACCTGCTGGGCTCCGGCGATGCTTCCGCTCTGCCTTCCAAGTAGCTGGAACTACAGGCGTGCGCTACCACGCCCGGTTGATTTTTTGATTTATTGTAGAGATGAGGTCTCACTGCCCAGGCGGGTCTCGAACCCACGGGCTCAGGCAATCCACTCACCTCAGCTTCCCAAAGGCGTGGGATTACAGGCTGAGCCACCGAGCCCGGCTAAAGATCTATTTTCTGTGTTTCTTATTTGCTACCCTATCTCATGTTGTGTTGATTTCTCTATTGCAGCATATTGAACTTAGTGGTCAGGGATTTGACATCATATATGACATTGTTTGCTAGAAATTTCATTTCCTTGAAGTTCTTAGTACTCACAGAGACTTGCTTCCTCAAAATCAGGAGAAGAATCTCTGTGACCTTTCTCTGATTAGTTTTGGAAGGACTCACCTGATTAGCTCAAACTCATCCAGAATGATTTTCTTTTCTATAAACCCGTATTCAACTGACTGATACCCTGATTAATCTGCAAAATTCCTTCTGTCATACAGCAAAATATGAAAGAGATATTCCGTCAGCTTTCACATATGCTACTGGTTAAATGCAAGTTACAGATCTCATACCCATAGAAAGGGAATTATAAAAGGGTATTGGTCATTATAGAATTTATAATCATATTTACCACACGTTGTTATATAGAGCATACTTGGATACAAAACTCATAGATGACGCCCAGTTGATTTGAAATAATTTGATTTTCTTTTTTCTTCAATCATTTTTCTTGTCATATTACTTCTATCTCAGCTCATTTCTTTGTTACGATGATCTGTGATCAAAGGTCTTTATTGTTACTATTGCAATGGTGTAGGGGTGCCACAAACTACATCCCTATAATATGACAAACTTAATTATACATGTTTACAGCATGGTTTACTGAATATTTTCAGCCCACTGCTGAGACCTGCTCCAAAACAAAGATTCCTTTCAAAATATTACTACCCATGGTCAATGCACCTAGTTACCCAAGAGCTCCAACTGAGATGTATAAGGAGATTAATGTTTTAATGCCTATGAGTACCACATCCATTTTGCAACCCATGGATAAAGGAGTGATTTCGATCTTGAAGTTTTTTTTTTATTTAAGAAATACACTTTATAAGGCTCTAGCTGCCACAGTCAGTGATTTCTCTGATGGATCTGGCTAAAATCAGTTGAAAACCTTCTGGAAAAAATTCACTCTCCTAGATGTCATTAAGCACCTACATACTCACAGAAGGAGGTTGAAATATCAAAAGTAACAGAAGTTTGGAAGAAGTTGACTCCAACTCTCATATATGACTTTGAGGCATTCAAGACCTCACTGAAGAAGTAATTGCAGATGTGGTGGAAACAGCAAGAGAGCTAAAAGTGGGCCTGAGGAAGGGACAGAATTGCTGCCATCCCATGATGAAACCAAAGGACAAGGAGTTGCAAACTTGCTGGATGAGCAAAGAAAGTGTTTTTTTGTTCGTTCGTTTATTTGTTTAAGGTGGAATCTCTTCCTGGTGAAAATTCTTGAACATTATTGAAATGACAACAAAGCACTTAGAATATTACATAAACTTAATTGATAAAGCAGTGGCAGGGTTTGAGAGGATAGCTAGACTCTGCATTTGAAAGAAGTTCTACTGTGGGTGAAAATGTGGTGAAAATATATCTCATGCTACAGAGAATTCTCTTGTGAAAGGAAGGATCAATCAACACGGCAAACTTGGGAGTTGCCTTCCTTTGAGAAATTGCCACAGTCACCCCCGACTTTCAGCAACCACCACCCTAATCAGTCAGCAGCCATCAACATCAAAGTAAGATGCACCAGCAGCAAAAAAAAAAAAGAAAGAAAGAAAGAAAAAAAACATGTATATATACATGACTTACTGAAAGCTCAGATGATCTTTAGCATTTTTAGTAGTGAGGTATTTTTAACCAAGGCATGTACATTGTTTTTTAGGTATAATGATATTATTGTACACTTAATAGACCTTAGTTTAAACACGACCATTGTATACATTGGGAAACCAAAAAATATGTGTTACTTTATGGCAGTATTTGCTTTATGGCAGTATTCAGGAACATAACTTACAGTATCTCTGAGGTATGCTTGTACAAACAAACAGAGTCATAAAATTTATCTCTATATTGTTTTATTCTACCATTCATCTATATCAATGCTCTTTAATTTTTCTAAACTTTTTAGAAAAATTAAAGGTGCAAGCACACAACGACTTCATGGTCCTGTATGATACAGTCATTCTTAAACCTTTTCATGTTACTATGCTGAAGTTGTTTATCAGAAACACTTTCCTGACTGGTCTCGGTGGCTTAGCCTATCATCCCAGCACTTTGGGAGACTGAGGCGAGTGGATTGCCTAAGCCCATGGGTTCGATACCAGCCCGGGCAACTTGGTGAGACCTCGTCTCTACAATAAATCAAAAAATTAGCCAGGTGTGGTAACGTGTGCTCATAGTTCCGGCTACTTGGAAGGCTGGGGTGGAAGGATCACCTGAGTCCAACAGGTCGATACCGGGGTGGCCGTGAGCATGCCACTGCACTCCAGCCTGGGAGACAGAGTGAGATTCCAACTCAATACAAAAAAGCACAAAAACACTTTCCTTTTATTTCCCCCTTTATATTGCATTTTGAAATTACATGTGTAAGTAATTGAAATCCTCTATGACTTTAATTTCAAAATGGCAAAATATGCATTAAAATTTCAGGATGGGGAAGGATGCATTACTAAATATTTGTAATAACAAGTGTGCAGTCAGATTAGGCTAAAATTGTTTAGGCATAAGTATAAATGAGACAGTTTAAAAATATAGAACCAAGGGCTAAACTATACTAAAACATACTAACATATAAAATTGTAATCTGAAAAGGGATTGAAAAAACTTTTTTAAAAAGGAGATAATAAAGAAAAAATACAGTAAATTATTTTAAACCAAGAGCAAAGTTCTGTATTTGGATATAAACAAGACTGAGATGCCAGTGTGAATTCCTGAGGAAAATAATTAGATAATATGTGTAACAAATATGCATTGTAGAATCCCGTCCATTTCCCCCTCTTTTGGCGGCCTGAGAGTGGGCCTCGTGGACCTGCAGCCACAAGAGGGTCATTCACAGGCCTCAGCAGCCGTGCCCTGAAATCAGCAGAGGTGTTTACTGGGAGGCCACGCTTCCCTTGGGGACTTGCAGCCTGTGACAGTGCAGCAGGACAGAAAGGCAGGAGGGCTCCTGGCAGGCGCAAGACTCCACGGATGGGTGACTGTGACGCCTGGACCCCCTCACAAGAGCCTTGCTTGGCAGCCCAGGAAGCCTCTGATGGCCTTTCCAGGGTCTCCCCGCCCTTGGAGTCATCCTGGGTCAGGCCCAGATGTCTCTGCTGGCTCCTCCCGAATTCTTCACACAAGCGCTTTCCTTGATATGATCCTTGCCTGTTTAATCCCATCTTGATCCTCTTCTAGGAGCACCTAGGCTCCTATTTCCCCTATTTTAGTGAGAATACAGATGAATGTTGTCTCCTAAAGGTCTAATGCCAATAGGAGTTGTGAGTATGGGTAATTCACTTGACCTTTAGAGTAATTATTTGAGGTGGTAGTTTTAAGCCTTTGCCTATTTTCTAAAGGAATCTACTGACATCCTTGGGTTAGCAAATACCACTCAGGATCACGTGTCTTGGCTGAGTCTAGCAGATGCAAGCTTTCTGTCTTTTCTAAAAGTAGAGAGTAATGTCTTTTTCAGTGAAACACTAAAGTCATTATCACTACTCACGTTGTTTTATGCTACAATGAGGGTATTAGGAGACTGTTTATAACAATTGCTCTGACAAGGAAGAATTGACTCTAAGAGCTCTTTATCCTTCTCAAAGCCATGGCAACCTAGCGCTGTCTCTGGTAGGATACCAGGAGCCATTCATGTGGATTTAGTTAGAAATAAAAGCCCCAACGAGGCAGATTTATTTGCAATTAAACATATTTTCTCTTCCACTGGGGAATTAAAATAATTTTCATTTGTATTAGCGTGTTTAGAGTTGTTGGAAGAATTTGAACACATTTTAGAACCCAGATCCCCTGTTCTAATTATTTTTGTCCTCGTGGCGATACTGATGACGTTTTTCTCAGTGTCCGTGGGATATACTCGTTTCACTTTCTTTTCATATTAACATATGGTTGGAGATACTGTGCTGAATCTATGTGAGGGGGTGAATGGATATTTGAGGACATATATGTCTAGAAAAATCTTTAGAGAGTCATTAAATGCTAGAAAGAGAATATTGCTAGTAAGAAAGAATTTATGAAGTCAGTTCCAGTCTTGTAGTTATCTAGAACCGAATTCTAAATCTTAATTATATAAGTGTTGATAAAGTTAAGCATTGTGAGGGACTAGGAAAATGAAAGGTCCACCATGCGGTAAAAGAAAGGAGGACCTTACTTTCGAACCCTTACCTGCTAAGCACTTGACCTTCCCTAAGCGATGAGAGACAGTTGCAGGAAGTTGGGCAGGGCTTCTGCACACATCAGCACCGTAGTTATATGTGATGCCGGAGTAACTCTGATTCACTGATTGTTCTTCTTATGAATAGCATGTTGAGTATTACGAACAGACTTCTTACTGATCCTGTAAAATTATGTCCCTCAGAGAGTGCAAACTTTAGTTATGAAAAATGATGCGATTCTATTATTTCAACGCATTGGATCCATTTTCGGTTGTTCTGCATTGTGTTTAATGTCCAAGTTAAGATTCTTGAGATCATGCTCATGCAGAATCAGCATCTGAGCGTGAGTGCCTTAAATTCTGCACCTCAGCATCATGTTTTCCTCGACTCGCTCCTTCTCTCTCTGTTGTGACCCTGTCACATTTATTTGGGAGGGTCAGCTTCCTCAATGGTTTATTATATACGAATAGATGTCAGTTCCTTGACTGGACACCTCTGCCAATCATCTTTCTCTCCAGCCACTTTTTTCTGTGATCTCCATTTCCAAGATGTAGATGTCAAGCATACTACATTTGATAACTTTGCTAGCTGTACAGCTCTCTCTCTCTCATAGCCACACTTGAATAATTCTTATGACCAGTTAGAAAGTTGAGCGCTACTGTCCCATCATGCTCCCTAACTTTTCCCTTTCCATGCTTAGAGCCCTTTACTCAAGTTGTTTCCTTGCATCTGTATTTCTATGTCAACTAAATTGACCAAAACCCCAATCCTGGTAAAATTCTAGTCCTTTCTCCTCACCTATAAGCAACAGATAAGCACACTGAAAAACTAACCAGTCAATAAACAGAAAACACAGCCACCTTCTCGTTTTTCACAGATTGCAAGCTTTCCTCTCTGCCTTGTCCAAATGTTTTTCTACATTTCTCTAGTCAATTTCCCCCCAGGTTTCAAGACATCCATTTTGCCAGCATATCTTCTCTTCACGCCTTCACTGTCCATTTCTTATTCTTCACTGTCAGCTGACAAAACAGCCCGAAGACAAAAACCTCTTTGTTCATTGATTAACCTCAAATTCATCTATCCCCTTGCTTTTGTGCTCCTATCCTGAGCCATGAACCACCTCAGACTCTATTGAAGGGCAACCCCTTGTGGACTCCTCCGGTTACTTTCTCTAAGATTTTGCTTCTGGGACATCTCTCTGGCCCACCATCATCAATTGCTCAGTTTTACTGAATATTTACAGGTAATGCTCAGTCCAATGACATACAGGTACTCACCCTGATTTTAAAAGCAGAAGAAACCTGTCCTTGCCTCCACATCTCCATCCAGGTCACTGTTTAGCATCTCTCCCTCCCTTGAGAACAAAACTCCTCGACAAGTTTCTTCTCTGTACCGGTCTTACACTCGTACTCAGGGACACAGAACAAATGTGGAATAAAGGGTCAGTGATAGAAATTACAGGGGAGGGTCTGGGAAATGAGGTTACAACAGGGGAACTGAGGGTGAGAGAAGAGTGACTGATCACACTCGTGAAGCGCTGGTGTGGGTGGACAAGTCAGAGCCCGCAAGAAGATGTGGACAGCCAGGCACGTCCAGCTGCCAGAGTCAGGCATGAGGAAGATCTCCAGGAGAAATCAGCCAAAGGCTGTTGCCTCTGGACCTGGTGGCGGTTCAGGATGGCTGTTGACCAACAGTGTGTTCAGGAAGGTGAAGATCACATGAGAGGAGAGAAGGTAAGGACAAGCTGGCACAGGCTGGCGAATTCTCCGTGCCTCTCTCTGTTTCCAATTCCAATAAGCTTCAGAGTAGGAACTGCTGCTTCAGTTCTGCATGCAGCTTATCTTTTGTCCAGCTCAGATCTAGAACCACGCACACGAGGGGTTCTGTAAAATACAGTTCCAGCCAACAATGCCAGAGTCACCACAGTACAAAAACACCGCCATATGCATTGAAGCAACCTTCTCACTGTCCATGATGGCTTGAATTTGTGTGTATCGAGATTTTTCTCCCCATTGTGTCATTAAATCAGTCCTTGTAAAGTGTGCTTGTGAGTCCGTGTCATAAAATTCAATGGCAATTCTCTAAATACTGTGTCACGAACCTTTCATGGGGTGCAGTTTTTGAAATAATGCTGTCCCCCCCCCATGGTATCAGGGATTTACAGCCTCCTGTCTGTTCTCCTTCCTCAGGGGGCTAAACCTCTTCATTCTCTTTTGCAAGCTCCCTTTTGTCTTAGCGTCTAAATGGTAAAGTGGCCCAGAGTGTGTGGAACCCTCACCTTCCTATGTCTTTTCTACTTAGTTTCACTCTTTGGGTTGTCTCACCAATGACCATCGTTTAAATATTATGTGTATATTCTCGAAGCCCACATGTATGGTATTAGGCCTAACCTCTCCTCTAAACTATAGACTTGTATATGTATTTTCCTACTTGACACCACTACCTCTGCGCCCAGTAGACATCTCAGACTTAGTGTGTCCAGGAAAAATTCTTTACCACCTTCCTTAAGTCTGATACACACCGAGCTGTCCCCCATAATCAAAGAACACCATTATTTGTCCAATGGCGAAGACCAAAAATACCCATGTCGTCTTTGGTTTCTCTACTCCCCTCACCTACCAGCGCTAATCCTGCCAGTTCTACCGTACGGATATTTCTTTTAGTCTGATAATTTCTCACCACCTTTTCTTTTACTTCCCGGGTGGAACCAGTGCCAGCTCTCAACAAGACCCGTGTCAGGGCTGCCTAAAACATCAGGGTCCTGTTTTCACTCTTGGCCTTCACAGTCTATTCTCCACCAAGAGCTAGAAATGTGCCTTCCAAAGGGTAGAGTAGTTCATGTTGTTCTCATTTCCAGAATTGTCCAGTGGCTGTTCATCACATTTTTTGTTCTGGCTTGCAAGAACACACGATTCTGCAGTCTTCCCTTTTCCTACCTCTTAGAGACAAAACTCTTATCAGACTCTCTTTTGTACCATTGGCTCCTATTATCCTGAATTGCTTATTTGCTTTTGCTCCTCAAACTCATCAAGGTCATAATTATGTCTTGATTCTCATCCTCTGATACTCATACTCAAGCCATTCTTCTTGAAATTCTTTCTTTGGATTCTGGGATGTCGTGCCTTCTAGCTTTCACCCATCTTTTGGGCCACCCTTCTACAATTTCTTCTCTTTTTCCCTTGAGCATGCTTTTAGTAGGTTAAGGGCAGAAGATGCTGAAACGGGGTCCACCTGGGACAAGGTAGACCCTTTCTTAGTGCCAGAGGCATCACTTCGACAGGCAAATTTGGGTTGCGTGAGGAAAGATGTAAAAGCAAATGAAGTCTTGAACTATTTTGATATTGAGAATGCCCTTTGCCATATATGCTCCCATCCAAACTGTTTGGTTTGGATTAGGTAGGGTAGAAATAGTATGTTCTCTAGTGAGCTCAAGAGGTTACTGGAAATTTTAGACGATCTAATTTCCTGTTCTTAAACTGTCTGTGATGATTAGACTATAGTCTAAGAAACGTGCTTGGGGCTTTTATGATATCCCTGTTATCAGTGCCCCTTGTGTCAGGCAAGTTCTCTTGTCTTCTATACTCAATAGGTGATATCATCAATACTGCAAGCATTCAAGGGCTATATAATTGGGCAAAATAGATCAGGCTGACATATTGCAGGATCAATTATGGCTAAACATATTAATATTAACCCAAACAATCAGGCAATCATCCTGAAATTTGTCATATGCTTTCAGTTATGATCAGCAAGAAGTCTTCGCAGTAAGGAGTAAATAATGCCAAAATTTCATTCAAGGCTGGTGGAGAAAGTTTTTTTCATTTTTACTGATTTATTTACTATGGGACCTTTTGAGTTCAAAGCTAATTGTTTAATTTATCTTTTTTCAGGTTCTCAGAAGCAAGGGGATTATGGTAATTGGCTAGTCTATGGAAATACACTTGACTTTGGAGACAAAAAAGTGAAGCTTCAATAGTGTCAGCAACAGTCAGGGCAATCAGTCACTTGGGTGTAAATAAGATTAATTTTGGCTTAATATCATATTGGTAAATATTGCTTCTTATAAAGGAAAATAATATCACATTTTAAAAGGTGAGCACTCATGGCCTGAAGAGATAGTTGCAGGTTTTTGTAGTTGATTCGACAAACTCTTTCTGATCATGTGAACTGCCAGCAATCATCTTCTAATCAGAGTGGAATTCTCTTCTCTGCAAAAGTATCTCCTGCAGGATTCTCTGAGCCACTGTGAGAGCAGAGGGGGCAAGGTCTCTCGCAGACTCTGCTCATTCCAGAAAGAAGAGTGCATGCTTTGGCTCCCTAAACTCAAGTTGTTTCCACACCAGATTACTGCTTTGCAAACGAGCAGCTTTTTTTTTTTTTCTTCTGTGGTCTTGTGGTCTAATATTAATACATTTTCACAGTGGAAACCCAATGGATTAGATCATTTACTTAGGTTTGTATCCCAAGAGATATCTAATCTATGTTACTTATTTTAATTAAATTACCACACTTACCGTATGATGAAGTGATTGAATAATGAAGGCTTGTGAGAAAAATCTTAATGCACCATGCATTAATATGAGCACTGGGGGGAAACATATGATTTTACTTTAAGTAAAACATTTAGTAGCAAATGTTTCACCACTTCTCTTTTTTTCTTTTCCAGAGCAAATGAGAACTTGAACACTTCAGAGCACTAAGACCGGGCGCCTCCCACAGTGACCCTCAATGAATGAGAAAGAGCTTGTTGAGATTTTCTTCAAAGACGACCTTGGAATATGGACGACGAGGCTGGGTTTGGGCCAGTGTTTTTGGAGAAATGACATTGGCTGACTCTTATTCTTCCTGGAATAGGAGAACCACTTGTCATTCGTTTTCTCCCCAAGGTCAGGTATGCATTACACCAGCTACGTAAGCCTACTGGCCCATCATACGCACAGTCGTGGGGTGTCTATTAGAAAAATTGTGTACAACCACTTTAAACTTCAACGGAAAGGAGTTTGAGCCTTCTTCTTTCCTAGTATCATCGTGGTAGCCTCAAAGTCAAAAGTAATTAAGCAAAAAAGGAAAAGAATATATTCTGATTTGTACTTCAGAAACATTCCCTAAACTAGGATTTTGAACCGAAAGATATACCACCTTCAAAACAGTAGTAAAGCCTGTGCTCACTCTTTCCAGAAGTTATTTTTAGTTACATCGAGACCAGTTAGGTACTTTATTTTCTATTTCATTGATAAATAATTTTAATCTAAAGTTTTCTATTTTGCTGCCCTCAGTTTAACTGAGTAGAGTATGATGAGGAACGCAAATATATTGAATGAGGTTTGTTTTTCTTAGGTTGCATTTGAAAAGACAAAGAAATACTAGTATCCTTGAAGGTTTCTAACATGGTACTATCTTTTACTTTGGGCTTCTCTGAAAACAGAATTGAAAAGGAAAATATTTTTTCTTTTTTTGCTGACTGAGACACTGTAATTCGGGAAATAAATATAGACATTTTTGGTTCCAACTCTGGTACTTGCTAGCTATATGTGTGAACCATCAGTGTTTTCATCTGGATAAAAGTACTACCAGTACTTATCTTAGGAGAATATTCTGATGCAATGAAATACAATTTTTGAAGGATCCCACAAGTGTCATGTAATAAATGCCCAGCAAGTGTGAGGTTCTCTTTCCCTCTGGAAACTTCCCCCATATGTGAGTAAAAGAAAAAAGAGAAAGAAAATTCTGTTTTTCTTTGTGTGTTTTTCTTAGTGTTATTTTCTCCCCTGTGAAAGTCATAAAGTATTTTCAGAAAGCATTACCCTCGATTCTGAGACAGATAAAGCGCACACATTTTGGCTTATTAACTTTCTAGTTAAGAGATTTCTTCCCTAGCTCGTTTAAATATTTTGAGAAACATACTGTTGCATTTAAACATGAAGTCTGTCTCCCTTATACGCCATGAAGCTTTTCCAGCTTCCTGTCTTCAGGTTAGGAAATGATGAGATGGAACGCATTCTGGCCTCAAGACGCCGGCATTTCTGAGCCGACCATGGCCATTTATTCATTCAGCTTCTCATAAACACCCCAGAACCTCCAAATGCAAACCATTTGGGCAACAGAGTCAGTCCGAGGACACCATGGCAGCCCCATCGTGGTGCCACTTGCCAGACCCTGAGGCTCAGCGCGCAATCACAGGTGGACTTTTCTTCCTAGATACGTGCCCGTCCCTCATTCTCTGATGCTAAGTTCCTTTTTGCCCTTGAAACACTTTCCGTTCTATTCCACTTCTTATCATCATCGTCACATTGCCTGTGGTTTTTCTTCTGCTTTAAGACTTCTTGTTCCTTTCCAGAATTTCCAGAATTTAGAGAGGCGACATAATGCCCTACTCACTCAGGGAGGCTTCAATTTATATTTTCGACAAATATTTGCCCCAAATAATATTAGTGGAGTGCCATTATCTTGGTATGTCTCTGGCCGGTAATAGCTTCGGTCCTGATCTCTTCTTATAAATAAATAGGATCTCATCGTTTGTAACCATGGAGAAAGCAAGAGTTTACAAACATTTATACACAGTTACAAAGCTTCCCTGGAGGAAAATGGATGCAACTGAAGGGAAGATAAATTATCTTTAAGAATGTTTCTCAGATTGGGTTGCTCTTAATAAATAACTCTGTCCTACACGTTCTCTTTCTTTGAGCCAAATGCTGCCTTTGGTTGCTGGCCTGTTCTGTGTGCTCACAGAGGGCGGTCCACATGGGGAATTCTGCAGTTGCCTCAGCCTTAAAGAATTTAGAAAGACCAAGAGCATGCATTGCCAAGAAGCCTGACTTACTTTAATCAGCAAGTACCACACCGATTTCCTACTATCTGACCTTCACTGGGTAGGTGCTTGTTAGGGAGAAAGGTACATGGGACATTAGACACTGACAAGCAGGGGTGACTTTTGCCCCTAGTGGGATTTGATGATATCTGGAGAAATTTTCCATTGTCACAATGGGTGGAGAGGGGTGACTGGCTAGTCACCCCTAGCGGGAGCAGCCATTGTAAAAATGCTTAGTGGCATCCCAGGACACTCAGCACAGTCCTCGCAGTGGAGAATGATCTGGCCCAAGGGGACTGAAGAAATGTCACGCTGAGGTTGGGAAGCCCTGGGGTAGAAATACCAAGAGTGACCAAAAGGGTGAGTCAGGTAGAAAAGGCTTCTGTTTTGCAAAATTCTTCCAGAACAGGATAATATAAATAACTGCTTCTTGAGAGGTTCTCTCTTCTCCTTGAAAGTGGAGAATATCTGTTTGTCAGTGATCACCTTGCTCGTGAGTCATGGATGTTCTTTTGCTGTTAGCTGGCACCACAGGGTTACTTCTGTGTGCTTCTGGATGCCAGACGTTTTCAGGAAAGAGTTCCTTGAGTGTTGACTTGCAGGCTTTTCCATCTTTGAGTTCAGACAGGAGTCTGAGGCTTGGTGAAGTAACCAATATCCACGGCACACAGAATTCTGTCTTTCCCCAAGGATTTTTCTACTCATTCCAAACCTTTCATATAAATCGTCTCTTGCCACAGGTCCCACCGATCCACCATCTGCCAAGATGCACTTTAACCCCACGAGAGAACGGTTTCTTTACTTTAGCATTTTGTAAATAGGAAGGAGTTATCTGGGACGAGAGAGGAAGAGAGGGGTGCGGGCTGAAGGGGTAGAGTAGAAGAGAGGGAGAAGAGGGAGGGAGGGAGACAGAGACAGAGAGAGAAGGAGCATGAAGAAAAGAAGGAGGAAAGGGGAGGAAAGAGGAGAGAGAAGGCAAAAGAAGACACGAAGAACCTTAGTGGACAACTGCTCTAACGCCCCAGAGCCTTGGGAAGGACCATGGCTTGGGCCATTTTGGCCCTCAGCTTTTTCATTTTCTCTTCCTCTTTGAGAATCCCTCCTAAATCTTCGTGTAGGTGGGTTCAGGGAGGCTTCTTTTCTCTGCACAGCCCCCTCACTTAGCATTTATGTTGCCACTGTCTCTTCAGGTGCTCACCCATCTTCGTAGGCTAAAACCACCCTGAGGACAAGTGACACCTGGATTCCCTGTCCCCAAGATGGTGCCTGGAGAGTGATGGGCAGAAAGACCCTGAAACTGATCAACAAGCTAACACTCACAACGGGGCTTAGCCCAACTGCTAGCGGAGAGAACCCTGGGAAGCTCCTTGTGCCCTGGGTGGGTTTGTTGGAGCTTTGGTCCTGCCTGGCACTCCTTGCCTGGTGGAAGACAAAGGGAGTTTTGGAATATGTTCTTATTGATTCGCTTATCAGCACAGGCCTGGCGTCGGCGATATGTGCTCTCCATCTTGCCATTTTCCACTCTTAGTTGCTTTTCATGATGGTTTTCTCTCTTTGCATTGATTATTTGTGTGTTTCAACTCCTCATTGAATTGTTGGCGCTGAGATGACAGAAGTTGTGTCGTGTCTTGGTTTTTCTATCCAGAGTTATTCATCTCCACTAACGAGTAGCTGCCTTTTGCTGCTGTCAAAGACAGAGGCGCATGGAGATGTCGCTGTCTCTGTGCACAAAGTTTCTGGTGATGTCATGTTTGCCTCCTGGGCTGGGTGGTGGGTTTTGCTAAAGGCATCTTTCCTCGTAAGTGTAGGATGTTCTAACTCACTTTTGAATTCTGGCTTCTCATGGCTGGAAGTTGTGAGCTCATACTTGCGTTTGAGTTTATTCATAAAGAATTTATTCTTTCAAGTGATTTATACTATAGAGTCAAAAGAAAAACAAGTCTGTGGTATGAATCCTCACGTAACACCCAAGTAAGGTGACAACAGCTAGCTTTGTTTACTAATGCAGGGTGAAATCAACTAATATTTTATTTCTTCATTATTTTGAGCAAAAATGCGGAGAAAAATAAAAATGAGGAGGACTGGCAGTGAAATGGAGTTTTAGGGGAAAGAGAAGGAACAATGTTTCAATTTGAAGTGAAGAATCCATGAGTTAAAGCTGATGGCATAAGTTAGAGGCAAGTGGAGTGAACAAGGGAGATGGCGTAAGAATGCGACCTTGAAGGCATCAGAAAACTGGAATCACCATATAAACAAGGAAAATAGTCTAAATTAAGTTTTATAGAACTCTAATCATTTACCAAAATCTTGTAACCTTAGGAGCATTAACAAATAATAAGTCGTACTTCTGTAAGAATTAAAAGCTTTGTGCATTTGAAAAAAGAAAAAGAGAAAGGCAGAATGCGGCGGACATCCTCAATGTGAATTTGTGCAAGGAATCTTAGTTTCCTGTTCATTTTTAATCGTTTGTAGCAAAGAGACAAGTAGTGGATACAAAATAGATAGAATATCAAAGGTCAATTATCCCAAGTTGCTCATGTCATTTCTACTCTGATAAAGACGTGATTTCATGCAAAAAGAATGCTGTTTCTCATACTCAGCTCCGCAGTTCTGGGAGATAAGGCAAGATCTGATTTTTCTCAGGTACAGGGGGGGCATCCCAAGTGCAGGGTGTGCAAATCTGTTGCTCAAGTTCTCATCTCATGAGCTCAGACGTCATTTAGTAAACCTAGAGATGACCGATCGACTTTTTTTCCTGTCTGTCCTTCTATAAATATAACATAAAAGGTATCATCAGTTACTATGCTTTGGCAATTAGAGTGAACATAGATTGCCTGATTTCACATAACATTTTAAAGACTTGCTGGTGGCTTTCTTAAAGCTCAAACTTGCTCTTGCAGTCTACATTAGTGTGGATACTCTTCTCCTGTTGTAAAATTATTCAATTGCTGTAAAATGAACACAACACGCTTATGCAGTTTATGATGAGCACCTGACAAGAGGGGTTAAATGAGGAGGAGGTGAGGAGCGCGGCTGGGACTGATGGGACCTGCTGAAATGCCAGGGCTGGCTGTGCATGTCCCCTCCCCCACTGCCTAATTGAGAGAGGCGTTAACGCGGGGAAGAGTGCCGAAAGCAAGATGCCAGCTTTGTCAAACAGGAAACAGATACATCCAATTATTTTTTTTGGTTGGACTACCGTCTATGATGCAGCTGGACAAAAGTGGTCGCTGCTTCGCCTGTACTGCAGTCATGAACGAGAGGGAAACCTGGCACGAATTCAGCAGTTGATAGCATCAAAACCCCCAGAAAACTCCTGGTTCTAGTTAATTAGATGATAAGGGCATCATTAGATAAGAGTTGAATAAGAATAATTAATAAGCATTTGGTATTCTGCCTTGATTCATGCATATTGAAGGAAGAGAGTGATTGATTCCCACCTTTCATGAGTGGCTTCAGAATTAGGAGAGTGTCTTTCTTATTGCCCCCAACTGCTTTGGGTGACGCTCTCTCTAAAAGGATAAATTGCCATTATGGAAGTGTTTGGTGTGAACATGAAAGAAGATGGGGCAGGTCAAAGTATCATCATCAAATACAATGCACGTAACCTCTTGGCTCATGTTAATTAGTCTGTCGTGAAAAGCAAGGAGCTCCCAGTGACTGTGGGAAAGTGACTCAGTGATTCGCTCTTGCTGGTCAGTCTCACAAAAAGAGAATTGTCTACTGTGAAAAAGCAGAGAATAAGAAATCAAAGAATCTGCTGGAATTGGGTATGGGGGTGGTATGAGCAATGACCAGGAGAAAAACCTAAAGCTTCCTGGGTTGATTTTCTGAAAATATAATTTGAATTTCTCCCTTCGGGCTCCATGGGAGTCTGATGGTTAGAAGGTGGGTATTTTGTCATGTAAACAATTCTTTCAACCTTTTCTTGTTATGCAGGTGAGCAAACTTTACATTTAGTGGGCAAGGAAATGACTCCCATCTTAGACGCCAGAATTTGTTTTCCAAGGAGCTCACAGAAATAGAATGCAGGGCAGACCCTCAGGAGACTGAGGACTCTCCATGCAAATCCTTTATTGGCTTGCTATTTCTTGGTGCTGCTGCTGCTGCGTGCACATTACTTCCTCGGTTTGGACGCGTGAGAAGTCAGAAATACAGAATGCAAATTTAACTTATCCCAACGATCTGACATTATGATAGAATGCCAATCGTGTACTCTGACTTTTAGTAATAATGTAAAAAAAAGACTTAGATGGGAAGGCAAAAGACAGGACTCACCACACTAGGACGTGCCACAGACAGCGTTGAAATTGGCTACCCAGATTTTAGTTTTGAGTACAATTAATTTCCATTCAGTAGCTAATGAGCAAAATGTAAAGAAGTAAGGCATAAACTTTGGGGAACAAATATGATTATTTTACTGTGAAGCAAAGAGTAAAACACTTTATTCTCCTAATCACTTTCTTCTATGATGTGTTTCATGGTCCAAACAGTGTGAAATGAATGAATTGCTGAACTCACCATTAGGGCATATTAGTCCCTTCCTCCGTCTCTCTCTGTCTCTCTCTCTCCCTCTCCCCCTCCCTCCCTTCCTTCTTTCCTTCCTCCCTTTCTTTCTTCCTTCTCCTCCCTCCCTCCTGTCCATTTTTTGAGAAGCTAAACAGTTTCAGGTGTTTGGGGAGATGCTTGTGATAGGGTTAGGTGGTTAAGACTAAAAGCATTTTTACCCATATGGACTTGATATGAATAATCCCCTACATATCCCTCAGACTGACATCTTTAAACTTTAGCCGTAAGATAAGCTTTCCATTTTACTAGGAGAGAAAATAAGTATTTGAATGCAAAAGGAAAAACAGAACAAAACAAATGAACAAACAAGACATCAACCCATTTTCCTTCTTATCCCAATAGCGCAAAGATATGTGAATATATTTGATATAACCAAAGATATGTGAATATATTTGATATAACCGAATAAGTCAGAATATTGGTTGCTATGCAACCAGTTAGAGTGATGAAGTCAAGGAACTGGAAGAGATTTTTTAGAAAATATTGGATCTATTTACCTGCTTTCATTAAATGTATGGCATGACAAACTAGCTGGGTAAGACGGATGAGGAAGAGTGGAATGGCTGGTATCTACCACCACCTTCATTTTTTGAGAAGTTAACATGGGTTTGTTTTTTAATCCAGAAATCTCTTGATCAGATGGGATTTTCTCCTTGGGTTTCAAGTTCATTGGGATGAAATCGCAACAATGTTGGAAAATCTAAACCATGACTATGCATGGACAAGCCTAATACCTTCCAATCACATTGAATTCTTTCCTCTTAAATATTGTTTATGATAGAAGACCTCTCTAAACCAAATAATATGATATGATACTCTTGGACGTGGACTTGTCAAAGGTTTTCTTTTGTTTTCTTAAGAGAATTACTGGGATCATGGCGTAAACTGGAGGAGAAATGAAACTAAGTATAAGTTGTTGAATTTGGGATTGAAGGTGGTAGAACTCCTTTATTCAAGATCGAATGTTCCTGTTTTTGACTCTGACTTTTCAGTCAACAGTTCAGAGGGGGTGTGGGGCAATAGGCTGTGTGGTTAGATCATGATTCAGAGGACCTTGTCCTGTCTCTTCCACTTACTAAGCATGCACACATGCCTAAATCTTTTCTTTGACTTAAAACAGCAGAACAATTTATTCTCTCATAGCTCACAGCTCAGGAGTGGTCTCCATTCCTCGATCTACTTCCCGAAGATCACTACTCTTATTAGTTTCTTAATTGTCCTTCTAGAAATTCTCTCAATAGATAAGGTGTTTGTGTACACACATACATCCTTCAGTTCTTCCACTTGTTCTCCAAGTTGTTCTCCAACTTGCTTTATTCACTTTAATTACACATTTTATGCTCTGCTTTACATAGATCTACCCTATAGATTTTTTTTTAGATTAGAAAACAGTTGATTTAAAAAGTAAATTAGAAAAAGAGAGAAAGGGGAGATTCACCTCCCCAAGGTAGGGAAGGGGGCCAAAGTCTAAGAAACATGGCCTGGCCATAGCTCGAAGAGTACATGACCACACCAGAGCTCAGCAAGGCAACGACCTACCCTACAGTTTGAACAACTCTATTGTGTTCTGTACTGAGCTGTACTACACTGGATGTAAACGTCTGCAATTGTCACGCTTTTGGATTTGTATCATTTTGTTCTCACAGAGAACAAGACAGTGAACATCCCCATGTACTTAAATGAAGTATGTTTGTAGGATAAATTCCCAGCAGTTAAATAGCTATGTGACAAGTGTGAACATTTAACATTTCTATAGACAGAGACTGTGCCACTTTATCCTGCCCTCAGTGGTATGTGAAAGTGACTCTCTATATAACCTTGCTGACTCAGGGTGTTATCACTATTTTCAGAGTATTTTGATGTACAGGAGTTTAAGGAAACTATAAAGAAAGTGACAGACATGAATCCACAAACTTGCCCAAGTCTCTAAAGCCTATAAGTTCCAGTTCCCTCTTAACTTCATAGATTGTGAAGTATAAAAGAGATAATGTGTTTAAAAGTATCTGGACAATTGTGAAACATCCTTGCATGTGTAAAGGGTTATTTTGGTATAAACAAAAACTATATTCTTGACTTTAAGAAAATGTGCTGGTATATTTCCAAGTAAACAATACATATAAGTTTCAGGATCTCTTAGACATTATGGAAATGGAGATATATAGCATTGGATGCTTCTGGAATTGGCACTAATTAATATATCTTCCCTCATAATTCTAGACCCTCACATGGCACAATGAAGCCATGGCTGAAATAAATGATTTTCCTAGATAAAGCTAATATGTTTGAGTTCATTTATTTCATAGCACTAAGCTGGGCTCAGAGGGTATAGTGATTAATAGGATAAGATATCTGTCATTTGAGAGCTCAAAGTGTAGTTGAACTCAACCATTTCAACAAATAATTTCACTTTGGTACAAGAAGCCCTATACTATCAGCAAAAGCACGTTCCAGAGTTAGCACAAAAGAGAGTGTATAAGACAATAAAATCCACAATTTAAGTACATATTTTATTCATTACGCTTTCTGTAGTTAAGGAATAGTTCCACCGGTATTTAAACAAAGTGATTTCATAAACCATAAAAGAGCATGCCATGTCTAATGGCAGAATCTGCATTTGTCCTGAGAGTGGAATTGCGTCTTCCTAATTCAATGACCTAAGATGTGTTTCAGACATTGGCATGTCTTCATTATAATAACGAACAATGTTTAACGACATACAATGCTTGGGACGGATGAGAATGAAAAAAAAAAATGCCCCTAAAGAAACAAAACAAAACTATTTTGCTATCATATTCATGGACTCAGGCAATCTATTCTCCTCAACCTCCCACAGTCCTGGGATTACAGGTTGAAGCACCGAGCCCGGCCTATTTTACCATCTTTGTGTGAAAACTCTTAACAATGTTTTCCCCCAAAATGTCTCCAATTTGACCTTTCTTTCCATTTGGCCTTCTTTTCCATCTGCCCCTTTAAAAAAAATCTATCCATCTATTCCTCTCCTTTTTCCTTCTTACCCCGAAATCTTCTGATTCCAACCAGACACAAGCCTAGAGTACTGAATAGTCTGGGCCCAACCTAACTAGAAACCATTTCCCACCTCCCTTAAAAACTATCATTCCAGCCGGGCTCGGTGGCTCAGCCTGTAATCCCGCGCCGTTGGGAGGCTGAGATGAGTGGATTGCCTGAGCCCGCGGGTTCGAGACCCGCCTGGGTAACTTGGCGAGACCTCATCTCTACAATAAATCAAAAAATTAGCCGGTCATGGTAGCGTGCGCCTGTAATTCCAGCTGCTCGGAAGGTTGAGGCGGAAGGATCGCCGGAGCCCAGCAGGCGAGGCTGCGGTGGCCGGGAGCGGCCACTGCACTCCAGTCTGGGTGACAGAGTGAGACTCCAACTCAAAAACAAAAAACAAAAAACAAAAAAAAACTATCATTCCAAAATAATGAAAGCTTTGATGTCTCCTTAGTTTAGAATCTCTCCACTTCTTGTTAAGTATGTCTGGGCATATTTAATGGCCAAAGAACCAGCATTTTTGCCTATAGGCATAATACAGACTCCTCACCTGAAATCAACAACAGCAACACCAACAAATGCCTCAGACTGGTGACAAGTAATGAAGAAAGAGACAGCCACCATCACACTCAAAAGAGGGGGTTAGTCTCCATTCCTGTTGGGAATTACTGTGATTGCGTCAATCCATTCGTAACAGCTTTATGAGTGGGGCTTCCAGGTTGTAAATGTTCTGCCTTTTGCTGCAATGGTTTTCTAATGCTACATTTAAGAAGTTAAATTTGCAGAACACGCACGGGGGAAATTGCGAATGTGCTTGAGTAAAGATAAGTGATCAGAATGTTCGGCTGAGGCTCCTGTCTGTTCTCAGGGACAAAGCTGGAGTGAAGGGGGTAGCTGCCGTCTGATTCTGTGTCCTATCTGTGGTCTGAGAATTGAAACGAGTCTCTCAAGTCTCGCCCCGGAGGAGTTTGTGCTCTTCTGGGTGGGCGTGAGGGAAGTGGGGAGAGGGCTCTTTTATCATGTGGGGGGATTCTCTCCAAGAACTGGCGGAGTGAGCGACTGGGGCTCTGTCCATGGATGGGCTAGACTGTCCTGGAGTTCAGTTTGCACATGGAGAGTCATCTGGAGTCTTTCTTGTGTGTTTGTGCCCTTCTGGTCTGGGGTTATGGCAACAATGGGGAGACAAGCATATATACTTGTTTGACAGTTCCCAAACATAGACTAGGGCTGAGAGTCTTTGTGTGAAGCTGTAACTGGAGAAAAGAATTGTTTACAGGTCACATCTTCAGAGGCAAAACACGGGGTGCACTTCAGAAACCAGGCTTTGTCTGGGAGTTTCCAGACATGATACGATGGCTGGCTTAAAGATGTGATCTTCTGAAGGATTTGCTCTGATTTTGGAAATTAAAAGGATTGGCTTGGGCAGGAGATGCTATCCAAGTTATGACACGTTTCTCTCTGTGATCCATAACTGTGATGAATATATTCAAGGTTTCTTTAAAGAAGCAATCTAATTAGAATACTGGCACCAAAACAAATATTTTTTTACTGAGCGGCTTCATTCTAAAGAGTTGAAAATTCTCTGACATCCTTCTCCTTCTTCATCTTCATAAAAGAGCCAGGGTAAAGTTGAGGTAAATTAGGATAAAATAATTTAATGACTAATGGGAGAGGTGGGAAATGACCTAAAGCTAGGCTGGTCTGGGATGGAATGGGTTGCAGCCCAAGCTGGAAGGGAGGATGCTTTCTCTGGGCTACCCTTGTCCTCTTCACTGCTTCCTTGCACCTTTCAACATATCTTTCTCTGAGACACAGTTATCTGCAGTTTCCTCGATGCCCAGGGAATTCTACTGTTGTGCTTTTCTGGCTGTGTTTGAGGACTTGGCGACCAAGCCTACCCCTGGTCTCATTTATTCCATTTCTCCTGGAACTCAGCGCTTGGCTAGCTGAACAAGGTGTCACCTTTTGCCAAATAACGCCTTGTCATGTAGGAAGCATGAGTTTGAAAATATTTTCCATAATCCAATATAATTATGTTGCACGTATAATGAGTTTGAACTACATCATGACAAGAAATCTGCAGATGTATCTCAAATCCTCTTCAGCTTACTCTGGTTTAGTTGCTTAGAAGGTTAGGTCTGGCTTTGACAGAAGTGTTGATTGAATTCTATCTAATTTTCATAGAATATTGGTTGGCCCAGCTTATTTCTTCAGTAGAACTGATGAGATCCTTTGAATAATGAGAAGTAGAAGTAGAGATTTTGCTATTGTGGGACTATTTCAATCATTCACGTCACACGGTACGGATCAAACAAATTGGTTCCATTCACTACTGTGCGGTGGCCTTAGAAGCAATAAATTAACTCATTTTTGGAATAGTATGTTAATTCCTATTCCTATTAATTTTTCAGTCATTTTACTGTTCTAAAGCTATTTCCAACAACAACACCCAAGAAGACATACTGTGCAATCCAATCAGTCTTGCTTCTCATTTGTTTCTTTGGTAGAAGATGATGTCAATAATATAGGAGTTCGACAGGACTTGAGGGTGTGTAGTACCCAGTATTTCTTATCAAGCCTGTTCAAGAGAATAAATGATATTGAATAAATCATACCTGTTAATACTTGTTTGAACACGTTTTTCAGGTGCACATAATCCATGCTTTGTAGAGCAGTGATTTATGTGGTCGGCTTAAGAAAAGGGGGTTGTTCGGGGCTTAAACGCTCCTGTGGGTTTATTATGCATAAAATCCTGAGATTTAAACATTTTATTGAAGTGGTTCCATGATCATGCAGAGCAAGTTATTCTTGGCCGCCTATAAAGAAAGTAAAACACATTCTTGGTCTTATTTCTGTCTTTTATTCCTACCTGATGTCATCCTCAAATCGCACAATATCCTCAAGTCAGGAGGTTACAACTAATTCCAAACAAACTTTATTGGGGACTTTTCTTCCTGCAGACATTTCCTAACAGAACATGCTATAAACATTCTCAGAGCTCCCAGACAAGAGACTGTCCTAATGTTTGGTTCTCCCTGCAAACCGTCAGCCTTGCCTACTACACACGATTGTCAGGGAGACCCTTCCATCCCCCAGCAAAACCTTGCATGGCATACTGAAAGACTTCCATCAAAGCAGACTCAAACAGATGAATGTTGATGTACTGGGGAAATAAACAGAAGGAAAAATGGCACATTTTCTGGGCGGCAGTCAAAAGCAGTTGGGTTGCTAGGAAGGAGGAAAGTATATAAACATTTTTAGAGCCCAAAGTCCATTTGGATATCTGAATGAATGCTGCTGAATTCACGAAATAAGTGTAAAATCAAAGAAGAAAAATGTTAAAAGGAGAAAAGAAATTATTGATGCGTGTCAGCCCCCATTCCTTAAGTTTCACTTTCTTCTGGGTTCCAAGTTTCCATTCTCCTAAATCCCACTATATAATAGCTTCAGATAGTTTGCATTTGAGATTTGATTTTGGTCTTTGTCAGTAGTTATAATTCACATTAAACGAAGCTGCCGTTGTACTTTATCTTTCCAATAAGGATTTAATTTAGGTTCAATAGGACAGTTATCGTGTGTTAATTAAATACTGATGGGTTATGAGAAACATATTTACTGAGGTTGACCAACAAGGTACAAAAATGTGTTTTAAATCTAACTTTGGCGTTTAGCTAGTTTGCAGATTCTTCTGTAGAGAGATAGAGCTCTGCGGAGTTAACACTGCAATTATTTGACAGAGATTAAATTGTACGTGACAGTTAAAGGATTTGTATTTGCAATTGAGGTTTACAGTTATGTTGCAGAGATGTGTGTGGTTATGTTTTTGATCAGTGAACACTGAATCTTCCAACATCAATTGTATATTTAGAAATCAATTGCTCATTATTTATAGCTACCTTTGTATTTTGGGAATTTGTATCAGGTAGTTATAAAACTCTGACTCTGACGGAATCCGTTTCTTTGTATCCATTTTTCAATAAAGTATAAAGAAATGATATTATTTAAGGATGTTTTCTTCAAATCAACACTTGTCATCTATAGGGCCGATTGTATTCCCTCTAATTGAACTCATTTTCTTCTATCATGGCTACGAATACGCTTGATTGAATCCACCTTTTATTTTGAGAGCCAATACTCATCTCTCTTTTTTGTGTGAGCGGTTAAAACCCTCTTTTTCTCTGACTCCTCTTCTATCATTTTATTCCTCAAGCCTCCCCAAGGACTCAAAGCCTGGCTTTCCACCAAAGTACATTGTCTGGAGTCAGAGATCTTAAGAGTGCTGAGTTAACTTATCTCCTGAGTTTCTAGGCACTCTCTAAAGACTACACAGTAACACAATGTCAAAGTAAAGAGCTGAGGAATTACCTGAAAAAATGTGACCAATATGCCCAGCAAATCTGGATCATTTCATCTCTAATTTTTCCCCTTCAGTAACAGGATTATTTGGGTCTTGACACTTGCATTAAATTTCCACTGCTTTGTGCCCACTGAGATGCAGCCAAAGGCAAGAAGTGATTTTTGAGTTCTCTTTTTATTAAAGCAAAATATCTGAAATCCTTGATGCATAAGGCTTTATAACATGTCTCATTAAAAAGAAAGCTAAGGTTACTTGTGTGCGTAGGAAGAGAACACAAGGTGGCAGGGCCACAGCAGAAATAACATACTCCCTCTTACCTAATAATACCCAGTAATAGTTTCTGGTGTTTAGGGCACAGTACTGTGGCTGTGGTTAATAGTAGAGTACTGTATATTACAGAGTAGGTAGAAGAGAGATTTTGGAATGTTCTTATCACAAAGAGTGTTAAATGAATGAGGTGATGGATACACTACCATTATTAGATCATTATACAATAGACATATGTAGCAAAATATCAAACTATGTCCCATAAATATGGACAATGTCTTCATTAAAAACAGCATTTTTGGTTGGGCATGGTGGCTCAGGCCTGTCATCTCAGCACTCCGGGAGGCCAAGGCAAGAGTGTTGTTTGAAGCCAAGAGTTGGAGACCAACCTAGGTTATCTAGTGAGTGGGACCTCATCTCCACAGTACATACATACATACATACATAAATGCATAAACGAACAAACAAGCAAACAGACAATTAAATTCAATAGAAATAAATAGCCAGCCATGCTGGCATACACCTTTAGCCCCAGCTACTCCAGAAGCTGAGGCAGAGGGATCAGCCTGAGCCCAGAAGGTCAAGGCTGCAGGGAGTCATGGTCGCACCACTGCACTCCAGCGTGGGTGACAGAGTGAGAGTCCAACAAAAAAAACATAGCATTTCTATTGTCAGAATACACACATGAGGTAGGTTAGAGGTATAAGTAACCTTAAGTTCTCTATAAAGTGCATTTTTTAAATTTGAATTTCACATACTGTATTATCTTCTTTACCAATAGCAAATCATAAATCCTTTCCAAAGCACAATCTATCTTTGTTTTAAGTTATAATATGAAGGAACAGGAAGCAGACATTGTTGTAAATTATTTATCTGAAGTCTGTTACATTATTTTTCTTAACTCTTTATGGCATGGCATGCACTTTAATTCAAAATGCTTTAGGAATAATTCTGGAGATTATATTACATATTTTTCAGTGATCTAGGTTACTTGAATATTCCTGGTCTCTGTTTCACTTCAGTGTTTTCATTCTTTGAGAGTTATTGGCATTTGGAAGAAGTAATGAAGTAGGGTAAGTATCACTGAACGTATCTCTACGCAGGTCAGTCAAAGGATGTACAAGGTGGAGATGGATATTTCAAGCTTTTGTTGGTAACACATTAGAATATTCATATTATGGGAAAACCAGAAAGTGCTTGTGGTAGGTGAGGTACCGGAACTCACATAAACAGAAGCAGCACAGGTTCACAATGTGGTGAAAACATAACTCAATGACAGTTCTAAGCAAGAGATCCTGAGTGGTGAACAGCCTTCTTGAAATTATTGAGCCACCAATTTCCTATCAACTCCGCCATCTCAATTACAACAAAAATGACAACCAAAAGGGCAGGAGCATGTGGACTGTAGCCATTAGATAGCATGGGCAAAGCCTGAAAATGGTGGTGATCCCTTCTCATCACATCACATTGGCTGGATTCAGTCACATGACCACGTCTCACTGCAAAGGCTGCTGAAAGGCCGTCTACATGTGTGTCCAGAGGAAATGTCTGGTGACCAGCTAGCTAGCCTCTGGCACAGAGCTCTTTGTTTTTAAAAGGAAATCATTACAAAGGCGAGACATGAATCATAGCTACAAATAGATATTTGGGGAGATACATGTATTAATCAGACTTCAACCACAAAAACAGAACAAGTAGGAGATATATATTAAGAGACTGTGAGGGTTGACTAGCCAAGTCCAAAATACTTAGGATAGGACTTCAGAAAGGCAGTCTTAAATTCTGGCTGAAGCTTCAATCCACAGTAAAAATTCTTCCTATTTAGGGAAGACTGAGCTCTGCTCTTGAAGCCTTTGCATAGTTTGAATCAGGCCCACCCAGATGATCTAGGCTAAACTCCTTACTTTTTTTTTTAGTTGGAGTCTCATTCTGTTGCCCAGGCTGGAGGGCAGTGGCACACTCACGGCCACTGCAGCCTTTACCTGCTGGGCTCAGGTAATCCTTCTGCCTCAGCCTTTCAAGTAGTTAACCACAGGCATCCGCCACCATGCCTGGCTGATTTTTTGATTTATTGTAGAGATGAAGTCTCGCCAAGTGGCTCAGGCTGGTCTCAAACTTCTGAGCTCAGGTAATCATCTCACCTCTGCCTCTGAAGGTGCTGGGATTATGGGTGTGAGCCATCGTGCCTGGTTTAATCTCCTTACTTATAGTCAACTGATTATGGACTTTAATCACATGTTCTAAATATCTTCATAGCCATGTTTAGATTAATGTTTATTGAATGAGTGGGGACTATAGCCTGGATAATACATAAAACTGACCATCACAATATTTATATGCATAAGCATATCTGTATAGTTATAGTACATGCTAATATAAATCAAAATTTCTCTTCATTTCTTTGTCTTTTGATATTTACTGTGACTTTACGGACACATTTGTGCACATATATATTTTGGAAGCCAAAACCATTTTTCCCCTTTCAAATATTTCCTAATTAAATGTGCAAGATGCAGTATGGCCTAAATAGGATAAACAGACTCGAGTTTGAAATTTTATTCCACTATTTACTAGTAATTCTGTGACCTTGGACAATGTTACTCGATCACTCTAAGGCCAGCCACTTTCTCTGTTGCGGGAGGTGGTAATGACTATATCTGAGTATAACATGCTATAACAGTCCTTGGTTAAGGGTTACCACTCAGTAAATAATGGATCATATTAAATAGGGGAAAGCCTACAGGGGCGGGTGCACTCTGTCCTAGAGATCTGACAAGACTCAGAAAAGTTCCGATAGCATTGTCTCCCACAGTGAAAGTGGAAGTGTGCACCATGTCTGACACTGAGATCCTTGGCTGCAGCTTTGATGGCAGGAGAGGCAGCATTTAGGGGCAGTGCCAATGTCATGGCGAGTAGCGCCCTGGACAATATAGTTCTTGCCTCAAATCTAGTTCTGTGTGATGAAAATATCATCTGTTCTCAAATAACTCCTGAAGACCACTTTGAATGTCAGAATTTTCTTCATTGTATTTATTCTTTTTTTGAATTCAGAAAATATTTACTGAGTGATCAGCATGACACCGTTTTAGATGGGCGTAACGGAAACATATTAAGACTTGTAAAGAGTTAGACTTTAGAGTGATAGGTACAAATTGAAAGAATGGGACTGGTAATTTAATTTTTCTGTTAAAAATGTCCCTGGTCAGTGTAGGATTGCTTTCTGCTGTTGCAATAAAGAGCATTGTAACTGTTTGGGTTTTACTGATGTTAATACCTCTTCTAACTGTATATTAATTTTTTTCTTGAAGATTTATGGGAAATTTACACTTCTTTTCTATATATTTTGTAATCTCATTAAAAAATAGTTTAAAAACATTCAGGCTGGGTGCAGTGGCTCAAGCCTGTAATCCCAGCACTTTGGGAGACTGAGGTTTGAGGATTGCCTGAGCTCAGGGGTCCGTGATCAGCCCGGGCAATGTGGTGAGACCTTGTCTCTACAATAGATAGAAAATTTGCCGGGCACAGTAGCATGCACCTGTAGTTCAGGCTACTTGGAAGGCTAAGGCAGAAGGACCGCCAGAGCCCAGCAGATTGCTGCTGGGATGGCCGAGAGCACGCCACCACACTCCAGCCTGGGTGACAGAGTGTGAAGGACGATGGCGCCAGTGAGACTCGGTACCCTTTGAGGCCAAGAGATTTATTAGAGCAGCGGCTACAGGGAGAGGGAAGGAGGTCTGTAACCGCCTGGTGGGAAAAGGGAGTGAGAGAGAGAGGGCAAGAGAGAGGTCTGTATTTATCGGTTTTGGGAGGGGGCGACCTGTGCTCTCTGAGCCTGGCCGTGCCAGCCAGAGCCATCTTAGGGTCTTTATTGGAGGGAGCTATGAGGTAGTATTCCTATAGGGAGATAATGTTTGTACATGAGTTTAAGTTTCGCGCGCACGGGAGAGGCAGGAATTTATGGCCTTTGTTGTCTTTGTTAGGTTCCCTAGTGTTGGCGCCATCTCGGGAGACATCCTTCTGGCTGTTCCCCGTGCCTTTCATTCCCACCTTTTCTGTTTATTTGGGAGAGGGGCGTCGTTATTCTTTCTGGCTGCTTCCTGCTGGATGTGGGCGTTGTGGGGTGAGGTGGGGGAAGGGCACAGGACCAGCCAGAACAGGGCCCAGAGATAAGCGCTGAAGGTGAAGATTTCTGAAGGCGAGAGTTCTATAAAGGTCCCTTGTAGATGTAGAATGGCAACTTGTTCCGGCCATTCCTCTAGCGGGCACGAGGTTGGTAGCAGCCAGCTGTCTTGAAGAAGACTGTGGAGGTAGATAGAGAACCTGGAAGAGAACATATCTTAAAAGAAAAAATTAGATAAAAATTGGGTTGTTATGGGCTGTTATAACCCTGGATTTTATTGTAACGGGTTGATAGTTGTTAAGTAATTAAGGCTGGTATGGGGTCGGAGGTGGTTTGGATGGAAGGGGCGAGTATGACTGTAATAATAGTTGGTTGACCGTTATTCGAGAGAGCTCTGCCAGCGCTGTTGGAGAAACCACATGGAGCCGCTGACAAGAGGATAAATATAGCAATTAGTGGAGTTAGAACAGGAAGAAGCCACGTTAGGAGCTGGGGTTGCCACCACCCTGAGAATGGGCCTCCGATCAGGTCTTCTCTTCGTTTTTGGAGATTTTCTTGTAGTTGCTTAATTCTGTCCTCGACTATTCCTGATTTATTGGTATAGAAGCAACATTCCTCCTTAAGAAACAGGCATATTCCTCCCTCTTTTACTGTGAGTAGGTCTAATCCCCGTCGATTTTGGAGGACCATGTCAGCCAGGGAGTCTAGTTGTGTTTGTAAGTCTAGTACTGTGTCTGCCACCTGTTGTATGTCCTCGATCAGTTGGGAGGAGAAGTGCTTGTAGAAGTGAAGTGAGGACCCCAGCCCTGCTGTCCCTGTTCCCATGGCCACGGTGATACCCAGCCCCACCAGCAGAGGTATGAGCTCAACTGCCCGTCTTACTCGTGATGTTGAGGAGCCCACTAAAGGGACAGGCAGGCTTTGGTTACCAGGTGCTATTACAATGGTGGGGAGGAGGAGACAAGAATGCAGGACCCCAACCAGTTGGGGGGCAAGACCGGGTAGATGGTAGTGGCACATAGGAAGGCAGTCTCGTTAAATGGGGGGCAGAGAGTGTTATTTGATTGGACCACAAGTGATTGTGTGCAGAGGCGGGGGGGGGGCCCATCCGACCCCCAGAGTGCCGTTTTGTGTTATACACTGGGCCGCGGGCGAGTCATGTGGGAGAGGGATGTTAAAACGTGGTAGTGAAGGTGTACATTGGGTTAGAGGTATAGGGAGAGTCCAATTTCCAGCGACTGGGACAGGGGAGACCCAGGATTGGCCGGACTTGAGGCATAGCCAGCAGTCCTTTGCTAGGTCAGGGTTAGTGAGGTTAAGCAGGGTATGGGTTTGGCTAAGGACTGGAAG